>NC_060149.1:727798810-727858810 GCF_021461385.2 Schistocerca piceifrons
ATTGCATGCTGTCGGTCGCAAGCTATGAGCAGTTGTTGAGTTGACGGCAACCTTGGTCACGTTCCTCCATTTTCTGTTCACCCTATGTCCATTATCCACTGGAATATCCGCGGCATTCGATCCAATCGGGATGAATTGTCGACCCTCTCACGATCCTACTCGCCGGTCATCTTCTGTCTTCAGGAAACAAAGCTGCGTCCCCATGACCACTTTGTTCTCCCCCATTTTCAGTCCGTCTGATTTGATCTCCCCTCTGTTGAAGGCACTCCAGCCCATGGAGGACTCATGATTCTTCTCCATGATACTCTCCATTATCACCCTATCCACTTAAACACTTCCTTCCAAGCTTTCGCTGTCCGTCTTTCCCTTTCTAGATATACATTTTCTCTTTGTACTGTATACATTCCATCGTCCACACCAATGGCACGAGCTGATCTCTTTCATCTTCTTGGTCAGCTTCCACCCCTCTATTTGCTGGTTGGGGACTTCAATGCCCACCACCCGCTTTGGGGATCTCCACATTCTTCTCCACGTGGCTCACTATTGCTAGATGTCTTCCACCAAGCGGATCTAGTTTGCCTCAACACTGGGGTCCCTACATTTTTGTCTGCCTCCACGACAAATTTCTCTCATTTGGACCTTTCGGTCGGTACTGTTCCGCTCGCTCGGAGCTTCCAATGGTTCGCCCTTGATGATACACACTCGAGTGATCACTTTCCATGTGTCCTTAGACTGCAGCCTCAACTGCCCTATATGCGCCCGCGACGCGGAAGTTTGCCCAAGCCGATTGGACACTTTTTTCGTCTCTAGCGAAATTCGATGACCGTCACTTTACTAGCGTCGACGATGAGGTCACACATATTACCGACGTTATTCTTACAGCTGCGGAACGTTCAATACCACGCACCTCCGAATTGCCCCGGCGCCCCCCAGTTCCTTGGTGGAACGAGGCATGCCGTGACGCAATACGTGAGCGGCGACGTGCTCTTCGCATTTTCCGCCACCATCCTACTTTGGCCAACTGTATCCGCTATAAGCAGTTCCGTGCGCGATGCCGTCGCGTCATCCGCGATAGCAAGAAGGCAAGCTGGAAATTCTTTATTAGCTCATTTAACACCTTCACTCCCTCCTCGGAAGTTTGGAGTCGGATTCGACGGTTATCAGGCGCGCCTAGTTTCTCCCCGGTCTCTGGGCTCACTGTCGCGCGTGATACGTTAGTGGGCCCCGTCGCAATTTCTAACTCCTTGGGTAAACACTTTGCTGAGATTTCGAGCTCTTAAAATTACCCGCCAGCGTTTCTCCCGAAGAAACGTGCAGCGGAAGTGCAACCTCTTGCTTTCTTCTCTCAAAATCGCGAAAGCTATAATACTGTTTTCTCCATGCGGGAACTACAACATGCACTCTATTCTTCTCGCTCCTCCGCCTCAGGACCGGATGGTATCCACATCCAAATGTTTCTGCATTTATCAACCCATAGTCTGCGTTACCTCCTTCGCATTTATAGTCGAATTTGGACCGACGGTACTTTCCCCAGACGATGGCGGGAAGCTATCGTCGTTCCTGTTCCGAAACCTGGAAAGGACAAACATCTCCCCTCTAGCTGTCGCCCCCATTTCTCTCACGAGTAGTGTATGTAAGGTTTTGGAGCGTATGGTGAATTGCCGTTTAACTTGGTGGCTGGAGTCCCGCAGTCTTTTAACACCTGCCCAATGCGGTTTCCGAAAGCATCGTTCTGCAGTTGACCATCTTGTTTCTCTCTCCACTTATATCATGAACAATTTTCTCCGGATACGCCAAACAGTAGCAATATTTTTTGATCTGGAGAGAGCATACGATACCTGTTGGAGGACAGGCATCCTCCGCACACTGTTCTCTTGGGGCTTTCGAGGTCGGCTGCCCCTTTTTCTTCGCGAATTTATGGCAGAGCGCACATTTCGAGTGCGGGTGAACACTACTCTCTCCTGTACTTTCTCTCAAGAAAACGGGGTACCCCAGGGCTCCGTGCTAAGTGTTGTACAGTTTCCTATTGCCATAAATCCAATTATTGTCTCCTTCCTGATGTCTCGGGCTCCCTCTTTGTGGACGATTTTGCGATCTACTACAGCTCTCAACGGACCAGCCTTCTTGAACGACGTCTTCAAGGCTTGGAGCACCGAAACCGGCTTCCGTTTTTCTCCCAGTAAGACCGTTTGTGTTAATTTTTGGCGACGTAAGGAGTTTCTTCCACCCTCCTTACTTCTAGGACCTGTCAACCTTCCGTTTTCGGACGTCGCTAAATTCTTGGGTCTTATGTTTGACAGAAAACTATGCTGGTCCTCCCACGTTTCCTATCTTTCGGCTCACTGTCTGCGATCGCTCAACACCCTCCGTGTCCTGAATGGTGCCTCCTGGGGAGCGGACCGAGTGGTCCTTCTCCGCCTCTATCGCGCCTTAGTGCGCTCGAAATTGGACTATGGAAGCATAGTTTACTCCTCAGCTCGGCCGTCTATTCTTCGTCGTCTCGACTCTATCCACCACCGTGGATTACGTTTAGTGTCTGGAGCTTTTTACACCAACCCTGTGGAAAGCCTTTATGCTGAGACTGCTGAACCTCCGCTGTCCAATCGGCGAGCAGTCCTTCTGAGTCGTTATGCTAGCCATCTGTCTTCCATGCCTGCTAATCCAGCCCATGACATTTTTTTCGACGCCTCCTTTGATGTAGGGTATGCAGGCCGCCCCTCCTCCCTACTACCACCGGGAGTCCGCTTCCGTCAACTGCTCCATTCTCTTTCTTTCCGCTTTCCTAAAACCTTCTTGACAACTTGGACCTCTTCCTCCCGAACGCATCGTCGGGAGGAGGAAATTTTAACTAGACTCCGGATAGGGCACTGTCTTTTTAGCCATCGACGTCTTTCAAGCGGCGATCCTCCCCCACTCTGTTCCCACTGCTCTCAGCTGTGGACGGTAAGACACCTTTTAATTGAGTGCCCCTCCCTATTTTACTCCGTTACGCGCCCGTCTACAGCTGTCGCCTGATGTATCGTCAATTTTAGCAGATGACACGCGCTCGGCCGATCGCGTTCTCGAGTTTATTAGTGCCAGTGAAATGACGTCAGTCATCTGAAGTTTTTTTGGGGGACAACAACCCCTTTCTGTAGTGGATTTTTAAGCCTTCCTTCTGTTTTTAGTTTCTCCAATTTTTTGAGTTTCGTTCCCATTGCTGTTGGTTTCCATTTTCGGTTTTTACTGTTTCCTAAGTCACTGACCGGGCGCTAATGACCATAGCAGTCTTGCGCCCTAAAACCAAAACAAAACAAACAAAAAGAAAGCCTAGGGGTGGTCACCCATCTTTTTGGGACACTGAAACTCCCGGCAGCGTAAGTCCTGCCAGGCAGCCGTTGTTGTGGCTGGACGGCGCCGACGAGGCGAGCCGCCGCGCGGTGTAGCTTCGCCCCCTCCTCCTCATCCCGAATCAGACACAGTTTTTATGGATGTCATCCTATCCTCATTGGTCATGACCACTGACCTGGTGACATTCCCTCCTCTCAGCTTCTTTATGTCTACCCTGGACTCTAGCCACATGATTATCCAGTGGAATTGCAACGGATATTACAGTCACCTACCGGAAATTCAACAACTCGTTTCCTCTTACTCTGCATTCAGTCTTGTTCTTGAAGAAACACCCTTGCATGATAACTCGTCAACGTTTCATGGTTATTGGGCATTCTGTCGGAACTATGGCGGCCCCAGGATAGCATCTGGAGGGGTCTGCACTTTGGTTTGGACAGATTTCATTAGTGACTGGATCCCCTTTCATACCAACCTGGAAGCAATAGCGGTACGAGTGCAAACAACCCCAGCAATAACCATTTGCAGTATGTACCTCCCTTCCCAGTAGGCCATTTCTTCATGCTGACCTGCCTGTCTTAATACAGCAACTCCCACCCCCGTACCTCCTACTCGGGGACGGTGTACACCTCTCTGTGTGGTACCACTTAGGCTGGTAGGGGTCTTCTAGTAGACCAACTTATTACAGACTTCGATTCATGTCTCCTTAATGACTGTTCTCCTACCCACTTCCGCAACACCCACCTCGTCTTTCCTGCTGTTGATCTGAAGGTCTCCTCCCCTGCTTCCCTATGTTGGTCACCTCATGTCTATTTACGTGACAGTCACCACTTTCCGATGATTCTACAGTTCCCCTGCCGCCACCAGACTGACGGACCCCCACATTGGGCAACTGGCCTTTGTATACGTCTGCTGTGCACTTTGACACATTGATGCGGCCGTGCAAGAAGTCTGTCATATTTCTTCATGCCTCTGGCACTGCTGTCCCCGTATCCACAGGTCCCCTCGTCGTCGGCCCGCACCATGGTGGACCATGTACACAAGTCAATCCACGACCGCCAACTGGCGCTGCAGCGATTTAAACAACGCCCTTCAGAGACCAATCTCGTTGCTTATAAGTGTCTGTGTTAAAGCTTCCTACCGTATTAAGTAGAATAAAAAGGAATGCTGGGAGCGCTGTGTTTCATCCCTGGGGATGTATGCCTCTTCATCGCAAGTTTCGTCCAAGCTCCGCAGTCTTCTGGGCTGCGAGCGAAAATAAACTGCCCATGGTCTGATCCTACAGAGTACTCTCTGTACTGAGCCATTGGTCCTTGCAGAACACACCACAACACACTTCACAAGAGCATCGGCGTCCTCTTCCTATCCTGCTACCTTTCTTTGACAGAAATGGAGAGGTGAACAAACCTTCCTCTTGTCTCAACCCTCATCAAGCCGAATCATGTAATGAACCTTTCGATAAGGGGTTTCTTGTAGCCTCTTGCATCTTCATATGACAGCTCCAGGCCCAGATTCCATCTACAACCAGATGATCGAACACTTGGATGTTACCCAGAGACAACATCTCCTCTGAGTCCTCAACTGCATTTGGTTCGCAGGTGCCTTCCCCTCACAGTGGCGAGATAACATAGTTATCCCATCCTTAAGCCCAGGAAGAACCCAACATCTCTCGACAGCTGCCGCGCGGTTAGCCTGACGAACGTACTTCGTAAATTGATAGAGATGATGGTTAGCTTCAGATCCTGTTGGGTGCTGTAATCTCGGGGCCTTTTGGCCCCATATCAATGTGGCTTCTGGGAACGACGATCTAAAACACTGATGATGTTTCCAATCTGAGTAAATAGTCAGACAGGCTTTTACTTAAGGGCGGCACCTTGTTGCGGTCTTATTTGACCTACATAAGGCATAGGACACAGCTTGGTGCCATCACATTTTAGGTGCCCTTCATGGCTGGAGGTTTTGTTGCCCCTTCCAATTTTTTCCGCGAGTTTTTATCCCAGCTGTTCTGGGTTCGCATTGGCACTTCACTCAGCAGCCCTTGGGCCCAGAAAAATAGTATCCCAAAAGGTTCTGTGTTGAGTCTCAGCCGGCCGGAGTGGCCGAGCGGTTCTAGGCGCTACAGTCTGGAACCGCGCGATCGCTACGGTCGCAAGTTCGAATCATGTCTGGGGCATGGATCTGTGTGATGTCCTTAGGTTAGTTAGGTTTAAGTAGTTCTAAGATCTAGACTGATGACCTCAGAAGTTAAGTCCCATAGTGCTCAGAGCCATTTGAACTTCAATTTGGGGCTCTTCCTTATGCTTCCTTTCAGGAGTAGTCCACTGTCTTATGCTGTCAACTCATAGGTCATACTAGGCTCGCACATTATTTTCTATTCTGTAACGAGCCACCCCTACAGTATGGCTGTGGAGCCAGACTGACAGTATACCATATATTGGTAGAATGTCCCCTTCTTTTGGCCCTCCACACTAAGCATAGAATTCAAGACTCCTTGTCTTTAATATCAGCAGAGAGTTAACAGATGGTTGAACTGATCCTCAGTTTCCTACATGAAAGTTATTTTTATATACAGTTACAAGGATTTGCTTCGCTCCTGGAGCAGGGGCAGTGTCGTTGTGGTTGTGGTCTCTTAGTGTTTCGTAGGTCTGGGACCTATGACCACTCCCCTGTGCAAAGACCACTCTTTTCTCCCTCAGTTTTTTTCAGTTTTTAGTTAGGGTTTACCCTTTTATGTCTTCTACTGTGTAAGTTTTAACTTCTTCGCTTTATAGTTTGACCCCTTTGACTGGATCCATCCACCTTTAGTCAACCCTTTATCTTGTGCAAGTAACTTTGTATTGAGGGACTGATCTCGCCGTATAGTCCTATTACCCGCCTAAATACGAGGTGCATTCAAGTTCTAAGGCCTCCGATTTTTTTTCTAATTAACTACTCACCCGAAATCGATGAAACTGGCGTTACTTCTCGACGTAATCGCCCTGCAGACGTACACATTTTTCACAACGCTGACGCCATGATTCCATGGCAGCGGCGAAGGCTTCTTTAGGAGTCTGTTTTGACCACTGGAAAATCGCTGAGGCAATAGCAGCACGGCTGGTGAATGTGTGGCCACGGAGAGTGTCTTTCATTGTTGGAAAAAGCCAAAAGTCACTAGGAGCCAGGTCAGGTGAGTAGGGAACATGAGGAATCACTTCAAAGTTGTTATCATGAAGAAACTGTTGCGTAACATTAGCTTGATGTGCGGGTGCGTTGTCTTGGTGAAACAGCACACGCGCAGCCATTCCCGGACGTTTTTGTTGCAGTGCAGGAAGGAATTTGTTCTTCAAAACATTTTCGTAGGATGCACCTGTTACCGTAGTGCCCTTTGGAACGCAATGGGTAAGGATTACGCCCTCGCTGTCCCAGAACATGGACACCATTTTTTCAGGACTGGCGGTTACCCGAAATTTTTTTGGTGGCGGTGAATCTGTGTGCTTCCATTGAGCTGACTGGCGCTTTGTTTCTGGATTGAAAAATGGCATCCACGTCTCATCCATTGTCACAACTGACGAAAAGAAAGTCCCATTCATGCTGTCGTTGCACGTCAACATTGCTTGGCAACATGCCACACGGGCAGCCATGTGGTCGTCCGTCAGCATTCGTGGCGCCCACCTGGATGACACTTTTCGCATTTTCAGGTCGTCATGCAGGATTGTGTTCACAGAACCCACAACTCTGGAGGCGATCTGTTCAACAGTCATTCGGCGATCCTCCAAAACAATTCTCTCCACTTTCTCGATCATGTCGTCAGACCGGCTTGTGCGAGCCCGAGGTTGTTTCGGTTTGTTGTCACACGATGTTTTGCCTTCATTAAACTGTCGCACCCACGAACGCACTTTCGACACATCCATAACTCCATCGCCACGTCTCCTTCAACTGTTGATGAATTTCAATTGGTTTCACACCACGCAAATTCAGAAAATGAATGATTGCACACTGTTCAAGTAAGGAAAACGTCGCCATTTTAAGTATTTAAAACAGTTCTCATTCTCGCCGCTGGCGGTAAAATTCCATCTGCCGTAGGGTGCTGCCATTTCTGGGACGTATTGACAATGAACACCGCCTCATTTTAAAACAATGCGCATCCAGTCCGGAGAAAAAATCGGAGGCCTTAGAACTTGAATGCACCTCGTAAATAGGAGTAAACGCCCTGTCTCGTACATGACACATTGTACTAGTTCATAAGTAAAAAATTCTCTGTAATAGTAATTCCCCATAAGAAAACTACTTAACAGATGTAAAATTTTCTTTGCTGCAGATCAGAAGTTGCGATATTTTGCTGTTGATAAATAATACCTGTACATGGCAGTGCTTTTGATTCACGAATGACTGTTTGGCACGTGAAATGCTAGCCAACGAAATAATTCAGGAGCCTATTCAACTGCAAAGTCATTGAAATTTCATTGTAATGTGAATCATTTCCTGTGCTAACAAATGCAGGATGCCTCAGAAATGTTGCGACATAGAGAGGTTGTACAGGGTAGGTACCTGTATCTGGAAAAGTCATCCATCGAAACTACAGAGCATCGAAGTCATAAGTGTCAGCGCCTGCCGTTAGGCTACCCCTTCAGCAGCAGACATGACTTAGATGCTGACGGATCGTAAGCGGAACGTCTCTGTTTTTGTTATTCAGTGGTCGCGGCTGATTGTAACGATCGCCAATGGACAAGATGGAGCTAGCTACTTTGTAGACAGGTCTTGTCTCCTATGAATGATTCTCCATTGCCACGGTTTTTGACTGTATCTGGCGCTGGTTTTCCAGTTGCAGTTTATTTTTCTCCTGTGTAAAGAAATGCATTGGAGATTTTAGAGGGTGTTCTATAAGAGAAACAAACTGCAGATGGAATCTCGTGCCCGAAACCGTCGACAACGGAGGCAACAGAGCATTGCGTTGATTGAAGACAAGGTCTGTCTATGCAGCAGCTAACTGTCTTCTCCATTATCGATCTTAGCAGTCAGTCGCGATCACTGAATAACAGACAACTTTGCGAGACGTTCCGCCTACGGTCTGTCAGCTTAAAAGCTCAAGTTTGCTGCCGAAGGGTTAGCCTAGCGGCAGGTGTCGGCAGATGACGTTTCCGGGCACGGGTTCCTATCCTCGATTTGTTCCTAAGGACACCCTCAACAACTTCTCGAAGTTCGTCGCAGCAGGAGCGGACTTCGGATCCCTGTCACATCATCCTTCGTTAATTATTCCTGCTTTTCCGGTATGTTGCGTAGGTGGCTGTTGTGATGAAGCCGCTATTGACTCCTTTCCACCCTAATGCGAGCTAGTGCTGTCTGGCTGCGTCGCTAATGAACCTTTCTCCTACTTTAGTTTTGTTAACTCTTAACCCATTGACTGTATTAATGTGCATTTTGTAGGTAGCCAGACTTTGCTGGTTAAAGATCATTTCGCAGCAATAGCAATTTGCTACGCACTGAATAACTGAATTGATTCTGTTGGTCCTTGATGGTCGTCGATCATTTGCGGTTTTCATGACATATTATAGCAACAAACTTGTGGTTACACCAAACAAATGGCAAACACCACGCGTTCTACTTAAAATGTCGAAACCTTGTTGTAGAACAGAAAATATTACAATTTGCAAGATACGGCGACGGTTATAAATGTTTGCCTTCGTCGTTGGGAATCTGTCTCCTCGCTTCCCCGGCAACATGCGAACCACACACACACACACACACACACACACACACACACACACACACACACACACACACACACACACACACACACCTTCCAGGAACACATCGGACACCCAGATCCAGATAATATTGTCGTTTCACGTTTTGATAGATTCTCAAAGTATTTTTCTTCCGTTTAGCGACTGAGATTGCAGATGGCGGAATACAAAAGCAACTACAGTCGCTTACTAATGGAAAGGCATCAGGACAAGAGTAAATACCTGTATGATTCTGCAAAGGGGCGGCGACGGCGACGACGAGGAGGAGGAGGAGGAAATCAGTCTTGTTCCTCGTGGCTCAAATAGTAAGCAAGCCTGAAAAGTTAGCCACAGCGGGTATTGTAACATAGTTAGCTAAAGCAACGACCGAAAAACAGTGTATGGAATAAATCCATCTTGAAATAACCGTGTACAGGCTGTCGTGTCTGATCGTCTGTTTGACCAGCGGACTAAAACTGATGTTGATATTTGAATTACCATAGATTCGCATTCACGTTTTTCGGAGAAATTTTAGCACCTGAGGGCGTAAACTACTTTGCGTTTTCTGTACGTACCTTGTCATCGGTAGTAATGTACAACGTGACTCATCAGATAAGGCAATCTTTCACAGATATCTAAAGGTTTTCTTGTGCTCAAACTAATGCTTTTTCGCTGTAGTTGTTTTCGATAATGCAGACAAAGTCGGTGAAAGATGCGCCTTCGGCGTTGTCTCTTGTGCTGTGGTAATTTATCTGTTGCCACGTTGTTCTTATCCAACAGAACTTTTATAAACTCTTACTTTTTTTTCATCTCGCACTACGTTGTAGAATAAAACTTTTCACTGTAGAAACATCTAGTGTTCCGTGCCCCAAGAGGCAGTGACGATTTGACAACTTTTTTTTTTTTTTTTTTGTTGAGGCGATGACATATTTTCATTATTATTCTAGATTATCATACTCGGCATCTGCCGCCTGCTGTCTTCCCCGAATTCCGAACGCCCCTTGACACTGAATACCAAGGCAGTTTATGAAAGTTTCAAGGACTAAATGTACACATCTGCGCACGAGGGGCTGACACTGTTACACTTTGCAATAGACAAAAACGTCTTGGTAACTAGGCTGTGAAGACCAATTGCTCATCAGTACCAGCTACTCTGTGGTATGAGGTTTTCATTCAGTGGCTGTTCCTAGTCTTTAGGTAACTCGTGGAATGTGATGTAACTGAAATGTAAAGACGCTGTTAACTTATAATCTCGGACGTATCTGAGTTTACACTGGTTGCTGAGACAACAGGAGTGCGACCTTGGTAACTTCATCCGACAGATGAGTGCTAAGAAGCTGGAGGCGTGAAGCGCTGAAACTGCACCGCCTCGCAGGTGAAAATGACCCCGTCACGTTGTGTTGCGGGTGTAAGGTGTCGTCCGCTTCTTGTCTCGTACTAAACAAACATCGCGAGAACTCAGCCAAGTGACGCGCTGCTGACACTGGATTCTTCTTACGGATGTAGCAGCTACCGTTTCTGTACCTAGTTCCAAGCTCGTCTCTCGCGCTTCAAAAATGCTAGCACGTTTCCACCCTCGATAAGGTGCATTCCTGATGCCAGTCGATGATGCGGACACGGTATTGCGCTGACTACATAAATTACGCAGACTTTTTCCACATTCGAAGTAGTCTGATTTTTCGTCTTGGGGTAAAGGGCAGAAACACAGTAATTGTATTGTAATGGGGAAATGTCGCGTATGCTACGAGGTTTACCTATCAGCAAGTCCTCGTCAGAGTTGGACACGGGAAACGTCCAGTTTCTCCGTATGGGATAAAGGATTGCTAGTTTCATAACTAAGTTTCGTAATTTGCGCAATTGCATTACATACTGCGCATTTTCTTTATAGGCTGGGCTGTATGTCGAAGCGTAACTTACTCAGTTCCGAAATATCACTGGTGAGAAAGCTCTCATTGTTCCCGTTTCTCAAACTGAATTAGTTTATTTTTTTAAATAAGGTCGGATGTGAAGTCTTTGCGTCTCTTCTCGAGAAGTGCACCTAGTGAATGCTGATTTCTCTAAACAGAGTACGTAGTTACGAGTGATACGGAATTTGTTACTTGGCGAACAGTGCGTTTGAGCGTGTGAGCTATAAACTTGCACTGATAGGTAAACGTAAAGACACTTTCCTCCAGAATGGTCACCTATCACCACTGTTTTCGTAGTGCAATACAAATTTTAACAAGTCATCTATTTTCTCTACAAATTTCAGGTGAAACCTTCAGTAACAGTGAAAGTGTTTAGTAAGAACTGTCAGATTCTATGAATCTCTGTGCTCCTATTAAAAGTGCATTTCCTTTTGTACTTTCATAGAGCTCATACGCCGTTTTTTCATGCATACTAACTTCAAAAAATTTTGTGCGCTGGACAGTTTGTTGATTTGAAAGCATTTGCGATGTTCATTTATGTCTTAGGAGAGAACGTGATAATTAACTCTTAGAGCATTAGCATTTGTACTTAATTTTTAAATTTGTGCTGTGAAACTAAAATGTTTCGAAACTTATTGACAGATATTTGAATATCCCGTGCTTTCATATTCTCGCAGTTCTTGTGAATTTCTGCATAAATTTCAGTCCCTCTTCGAATAAAAACCCTTTCTAAGTGTAGTTGCATGAGTAGGACTAAGAAAATATGTTAACGTTAACACTATTCGTGTATGCATACTGTTAAATATCTCGTTCCACATCTTTTCAAGAAAAGAAACGTTCAAATGGTCTATGGAACGTGTAACTAACGAACCAACCTTAGTTTCCGAAACGCGAACACAATAGTACTGGCTAAGGAGGTAATGCATTACTTTCAGGTTCTGTATTACTGGTGTGGTAAAGTACTTGAATGTTAAGTGATATAAAATTGCTATAATCCGGCGGAATATGCAACATGAGACAGCGAAGACGTTGGTTGTCAAAAAGATAAACAACTAAGTTGCTCGCAATATCCAGGAACTCGTGTGGAAGTGTCTAACAAGGGGACCATCAGACCTATTAATCACGGATCTAGTTGCGTGTGTTGTAGAAGAATCTGCCCTGAGTACCCGGGTAGCGGTTTATCATGCGACGGCCCCTAATTTAAGAGAAAATCGACGTTGAAGTTTCATACGTACCTTCTATACCCTCAACGTTATTCATGTTTAGAAGACGCGAGCGTATCGCAGGGTTTACGGTTACCATGCTGGCGGTACTGGTTAAATTTCTGCAAGTGTAATTTATTTATTTAGTCATTCAAATTTCATTGTACAGAATATCAAATGTCATGCAAAAGGCATTTACACCGTAGTAATTTCCATAATAAATCAATAATTACAGTAATCTTTCTTCAGATGTGTGTTCCGTTTGTGGGTCGTTGTTAAAATTCCAGATGTTTGGACAACGTTCGCTTCCTACGTTTCCAAGACGTTACTTCGCCTCTTGTTGTCCCCTCTCCCTCACGGACGCTTAACGGAATTTCCAGGCCTTGCAAACAGCCAACAGGCATTTGCCGCCAGCATCAGTTTTTCGTATCTGCGTCGTCAGTGCAGTGTGTGTCAAAACAGTACATTGAAATAGAAGCTGTAAGCGTTTATACTGAAGGGCAGCCAAAAGATCAATCAAAAGTAAAAGAGATGAACAATCCAAGAGCGAACTCGACAACACAGTCAGATACTTCTAAGGATGGCCTCACGATCTGAGCCTTCTTACGAATACACCTCGGAGCACGGTCTCAACTACCTTGATTGCAATTGGAGAAATGCAATATCCAGTGCAATAACGTATCTGTTGGCCGAAAGACAAGCCTTCATTGTGGATGATTTATTAAATATTGATGAAACATACGAATTGCAAAAGTGTGACTCGGCAAGTTAAACATTTGCGGGGTTATTATTTTTTCCTCGAGAGAATTAGAAAAATATAAAACAGTTTACTCTGCTGTGCACGAAATTAGAGGATGACGACTTCGTCGCCGAAGAATTCGCATCGGATTAAGTGCCTTTATCGTACAAAGAAAGAGCAGTTGCTTTCGCATCAGATCATCCAAAATGAAGCTTGAAAAGTTTGCAGCCGCGCATAGGCTCTCAATTGAAGTACAAAGCAAGTGTTTGTTGGTGGAAAGAGGATGTTAAACAAGGAATAACCCATTTTGATAAGTAGAAAGTTATCGATAGTGAGACACAAGAAGGATAAAAAATCCACAGAAAGAATTTGAACACGTGCCGCCAACGGGGTAGTCGAAATCCGTTGCACTGCGCTACGCTCGCACGCTCGTAACATGATTAATGTTGCGGGTGTAGGAGATCACATACAAATTGAGCATCGATTATCTCTGAAACTAGGGCCCGTCACATGAAAAACCGCCAGCCACGTATTCAGGAGAGGCCACTCTACAACATATTAAAATACGTTATTAACAGGTCTGATTGCCCCTTTGTGAGATCCATTAGGGAATCTGCGGTTAATTACTTTCATTGTTGTAAAGACAGCATTTATGGTGTTGTCAGTCTCCCATTCGTAGCAATGGTGGTATTCAGTGGTAGCATAATACGTCTAGAAAATAGCGCCTATATATGAACTGTGGCTAAGAGCGGGAAATGTGCCGCCACGTTGGAGTTCAAGTACAAAGAAAAGGAAACAGGGAAGTCTGGAACTTTAGGCGCCACGTGAACATGTCGCAACTTGCTTCATGCAGTCGTAAAGCTGTCCATGAAAGCCGTATAGTCAAGAGGTCTACTTGAAGCATAACTATACAAGGTGTTTAAAAGGTCTGGAATATTTTGAAAGTTTGTAATACCAACCGAAACAATAAAGAAGCCCTATAACCGTAAGCTCGAAAAAGCATTACTTACGAGCTAAGATTATAAGCACTCGTTTATCTTCGCTATTGTGAAACATGTCGCTTCTATTGAACAAGTGCTTGTAGTTAGTAAGATACGAATCTTAGAGCCCATGTTTCCTGACATATTCCCTTGTTTCGGTGGCTACTTATATCAATTCAAATATTACATGTTTTTCAACACCCTGCATTTATGTTGTAGATCAGTTTAAAGTTCGCTGATCTTCCGGTGGTTTACCGGCCGTGGTGTATTCAGACACTGGTTGCGTAACATTACATTTTGTTGATGGTGTTATTTGCCAATCTTCGTCCCAAGCCACGATTTTCTGAAACTGCGTGCAAATCGCAATAGTTTTCTAACGCTGCGAACTCTCGAGTCGTCTTCATTCATCCCAGATCACTTGGATATCTATAGCGCAAATAGGTCGGGCTTATCGTACAACATGGGCTTACACACGTAATTTCGTCCTGCGCATATTTCGGGTAGTTAATAGACATTGAAGATGGGCAGTCTGGCAACATTGTAAACACATGTACGAAAAGTTCCTCTGTCAGCATGTATAACAGTGATGTGTAGTTGGTGCAGTGGATAGCGTTTCGGGTTAGCATGCAGATGGTTCTCGATTCTGGGTTGAGGCGTATTTGTTTCTATTTGCCAAATTTACTCGGCGTGGTACGGCAACTGGCGTCTTAATCGTCATAGATTACAGTGGGTCCTCTAAAAAACATTTGCAGTTACGTACTACAAACGCAGAAATGGAAGTACAATCGTTTTCATTAGTCAGCTTCTAAAGAAGTCTTTTGCACGCGACTTGTTTTGCACCACTGCGTCTTCTAGGTTCCAGACCTATTTTCTGTATTCCAAATGGTCTCATCGAAGTTATTTGCAAAGCACGTTGTTAGGCCTACTTGGTGACATAAGGCTGTAAAGAAATGTAATGGATCTGAACGTGGCAAGAATAATAGTTGGTACTAACCGAGGGGACGATTAGGGGAGGGCACACACACTAAAAGAAATGGCATTTTGGGTATTGGGCCACGTCATTGTAAACTACTAAAACATCTAAATTGCCGACGTTTCGACAGACTTGCTGCGCTTATCTTCAGGACGGTTCACTTACATCAGATGACCTTAATGTGGCCAAAATAGTAATATTTGGAAAGTATGACTCTTCAGAGGGCGCGCGGTGAAGCTTTACACATACGTTCTGTTAGGTCGTTGTGACCATCATATTAACAATAAAGTGATAAAATTTTGGTGGAAAAATTGGAGTTAAACGATTAGCTAGTTTAAAGTATAGTTTTAAAAGAAACTAAGTCGCAGAATCTAAAATAGGAACTATTTTCAACATTAGAGGATTCTTTCCATTAGTTTTAGGCAGTTGACAATTGGGCTGCTGAATACCATTAGTAGTGCATCCATTTTAGGTGGCGTCAGCAAATTACGGCTGGAATCCAGGCTGAACAGATTGGGGTTCAGTGTTAGCCGATTGAAGATACATTAGCTCGCAGACACTGAACAGATCTCGACTGACCCTGTTTCTCACGTTTAACATGGATCTTTCGTAATGATGCCGTTTTTCGCTCACCGGTAGCAACGTACGTTATCCATCGACCAAATGCTCACTGGAATGGACACTGACAGTGTGGTTCTTGTTTAAACACAGTTGCAATAAGTTCCTCAGACATCTCTGACAGAGACGGGGGCTGAAATATACACTGACGGAAAAAAAATCGCAACACCAAGGAGTTGTGCAACGTAAACGAAAGTTATTAGGCGTGTTTCTACGTCTCAGAGGTGATGTCTCTTCAGATTTCGCACCAGTCGCGTAAGACTACCGTTTGTAGTGCCACTATGAGGATGGAAATCAGGTTTGCTATAAATACACTCTGTAACGGTCGTCAGCGTTAGTTACCTTCGAGACTGGAAGTGATAATTTGATGTTAGTGAAGAATGCCTTTAAGGCGACAAAGACTCTATTAAACAAATCAGTTTGAGCGAGATCGTGTAATAGGGCTACTAGAAGCTGGATGTCCCTTCTGCGATATTGCAGAAAGACATGGCAGGAATGTAGCAGCTGTACACGACTGCTGTCAGCGGTGTGGCACTAACAAGAGGGAAGGCCATCGTGTTCGGCGTATGGTTCTGGCGCATCGTACTACATATGGAGCAGCAGTTGACACCACAGTGACACAACGAACTGTTAGTCTGTTACTTAAAGGACAGCTCCGAGCTGGCCACTCTGTAGCATGCATTCCACTCACCGCAAACCACTGCCATTTGCGGCCTTAGTGTTGTCAAGCAAGAGCTCATTGGAGGGCATCGGTCCTAGTGATGGCCTTGTTGGATAGGAGGCCAGTTGAGGACCTGCAACTAATCTGTCTGCGTGCTAGACAGCACCCTGACTGCAAGTCAGTCTGGTGATTCAAAGTGTTGTGCTGCCATTTATGAACAGCATTCCAGGGGGTGTTTTCCAACAGGATAACGCTCGCCCACATACCGCTGTTGTGACCCAGCACGCTATTCAGTGTGTCTAAACGTTGCCTTGGCCTGCTTGACCACCAGATCTGTCTCCAATGCAACACCTATGGCACATCATCGGACGACAACTCCGGCGTCATCCACAACCAGAGTTAATTGGCCCTGTATTGACTGACAAAGTGCAACAGACATAGAACTCCATCCCACAAAGTAACATCTGATTCCTGCACAAGAAAATGCATTCATGTTTCCATGCTTGCATTCAACATTCTGGCGGTTGCAGCGGTTGTTAATGTACCAACATTTCACATTTGCAATGGCTTATCTCGCGCTCACATGAAGCTGTGTTTTTGCAATGTTAATCACTTACATATGTTACCTAGATAAATGTATTCCCGGAATTTCATTGCTCTACGTCCTTTATTTTTGGTGTTCAGGTTTTTCTGTCAGTGTAGATTCAACGTGGAAACAGTGACAAAGTATGAGATAACCAAAGAAAGGTAAACGTTGCAGCCCCGGGAAAACACATTGCTACCGTTTGTGAGTTTTAATTTTTATTTATTAATTTTCTTGTATGGTTGCGCGCACTATAACCCAACGGCACACGACCATGACAGAGGACTATTACACTAGCAGGATGATCTTAAAGCCAAACCACACCATGCAATAAAGTTCGCTACCATCATAACTCCCATCTCGCACAGGGCGCTGATCGTTGCTGCAAAATTACATGACCTCGGCTTCCAAGTTCGTCCACACCCGCTATACTTCTCGAATTTCGGGACGATGGACTTCCCGAAGTTTCCGAAACAATGGGGGAGCAGAGTAGGCTGCCTTTAAGGGCGAATGATTTCCGAATAACAGCCGGTGTTTCCAAACTCGTCGCAAAAAAATTCTTGAAGTCCGGTCAGGTGGCAGCACCTTACACAAGCGCTGTAAGCAGGAGCAGGAAGTTGCCAATGAGACTGGCTACTTTCCGCCCCTGATTCGGATTGGCTGACAGGCTTGTGTGTTAAACAATTTAGTGGAGCGATTTCGGACTCAAATAGAAGAATCGCCCGTCAGCCCTCGTTGGGTTGAAGTGGCAAGTCGTGTGCGCTCACAGCCAATATTTCACTCACCATTGTGGTCATGAATACAGATCTGTAGAGTATGGCAATGCGAACGTTTAACGCGGAGAATCTTTCAGCAGTTTCCACCGACATTTGGCCAAGTCGGTCTTCATTTTTTGTGGTCTTTCTCTATCCGTGTTGCTACTGTAGAGTTCCCGTAATTTTTACGATCTACCTGTGGCCTTTAGAATCCAACGAGATGTATTGTTGACAATAGGTACGATTAGGCTGGGTTAGAACGTTACCGGTCAGGCCGCAAACCCATTGAATGAATGCCGGACATTTGCCCCTTCGCCAGGTAGCTTGAGTAGCGATCCCTCAGGTAAGGGACGCCCTTCCTCGTACTTCGTCTGTCCGCTTTCAAACCGCCGTCTCCACATCTAACCCGATACAACCAGTACGTTAGGGACCTTCTTCTTAGACATCTCGGCGAAATACAGAGCTTCTTTTCCGAAATCGAAATATTTATAACTTTTGGGAAACGAAAGTAACACCGACGATTATGTCACTATGTAATTCTGCCAAGTGTAAATATAGATCCCTCTGTCTGTACGGCAGCTTCCTTTCACGCTTACTGATCGCGATAGAAACAGTCCATCGGCAGGGGAGCAACAAGAAGGGAACGTTGTAAAGAGAATGCTAATGTACGCTAATCATTTCTTTTTGATTGCTGTATTTGTGCCTACTTTAATTACAACTGCATGCCCAAAAGACAATAAGGATAGAAGTGGGAATGTAAATGTTTGAAAAGAAGAACGACATACTCCATATTAATTTACTCTCCAAAATCCGATATCCCAGGCGGCGAAACATTAGTTAATAAAGTGTAGCGGGACAATGTTCAAAACATGACTGAAAATACGTTCACTAAATAGAGGTACGAACAGCTATGATTGACATGTCATCTACAGTCGATGTAAAATTTTAAAATGTTAGAAATAAGGAAATGAAGTAATACAGAATGCTATGCTTGTAACGTACGTTGTTATTCTACAGTGTTTAGCTCTGGTATTTACAGGGTCACAGAAAAAGCATCCTAGGTTTTGGAGGGAAAAGCCGTAATTTAATGATTTGCACTAAAACAGAAAAAAGAAGCACAACTTAAGGAAAAATAATGTAATGTGTGTTTCAGCTCACAAGTGACACTGAAGCAGATAGTTCCTGTGACTTAGTATGGGCAGAGGTTATATTCGACAACCGGAATAAATTAATAAATGGCTCTTCTTACCGACCCCTGGTCTTAGATGAAACAGTTGCTGAACACTTCAAAGAAAACTTGAGTCTCGTCACAAATAGGCACGCTACTCATACAATTATAGTTGGCAGTGACTTCACTCTACCTTCCGTATGTTGACAAAAATACATTTTCAGACCCTATTGTAGATAGAAAACAACTTCCGTAATTGTTCTAAATGCTTTTTTTAATTATATTGAAGAATTAGTTCACGAGGCCATTCAAATTGTAAATGGTTACGAAAACACACTTGACCTCTTAGCCACAAATAATCCTGATACGAGGGATACAGGTATTAGCGAACACACAGTCGAGCGAGGCTCAATTCCGTAACAAAGAAATTCACCAAAACTAAACGCCAAATATATCTATTTATAAAAGCAGCTAAAAATTCGCTTGACGTCTTTCTAAGAGTCTCCAATACTTCCAAACTACGTAAGTGAAGACCATATGTGGCTTCAGTTCAAAGAAATAGTATCAATAGCACTCGAGAGATTCATACCAAATAAATTATTAAGAGACGGAACTGATCCCCCATGGTACACAAGACACGACAGAAAGCTGCTGCAGGAGCACCGAAAAAGGCACGTATAATTTAGACGAACGCAAAATCTCGAAGATTGGCGAAGTTTTACTGATGCTCGAAATTCGGTGCGGATTTCAATGCGAGATGCATTTAATAGTTTCCACAACGAAAGACTCTCTAGAAATGTGGCGGAAAATCCAGAGAGATTCTCGTCCTATGTTAAGTAAACCAGCGGAAAGGCTCAGTGAGTACCTTTACTGCGCGGCACGACAGCGATGAGGGGGAGGAGCGGGGGGGGGGGGGGGGGAGGAAGAGAGAGAGAGAGAGAGAGAGAGAGAGAGAGAGAGAGAGAGAGAGAAGCGATCCAACCCTTCGGAGCAGGTAAAATCGTGGCAAATGTCCGCACGCCAGCATATTTAAATGTCCAGGACCTTACACCAGCAGCTGAAAAGATTGTGTCAAACGCAGCCTGTAATGTAGTGTCTTGCCATTTTCGAGACTTCATTTTTCAAGCTATAGTATTATTTATCCACTGAAAGTTAACTGTGAAGTTTGGAACCAGGTATACGTAAACATATAGACGATTGTACTGGAATGCTTTATTTGGGGAAGGACTGGTCGTGACCCCTCCTCCTTAGGCCCACTTTCCTCTCGCTCAGTAGGAGCATGAATAGGACCTTGTAGGGTGTATAAGGGGGGTGTGAACAGCATCAGATGTTGAGTGATCACTGTTTGAAAGGCACGAAAATGCCACATGCTTCTGTGAGGCAGCTTTATTAGCACCTGACAGAATTTGAAAGGGCCGTCATAGTGGGCCTTCGTTTGGCCGTCTGGTTAACTTGTGTAGTATACAGATATGTGAGCCATTTGGGTGTGGCAGTAGCCCGATTTTGGACTGTACGGGAATTGGAGGCCAGGCATACTAGTAAGGGGCGCTCTCCGAATTGTGTACCAAGTACATCATAAGACTTCAGATCTGTGCCTACCATCTGAGAGTAATAAACGGACTCCTTGCAACATTCTGCATCAACTCATGCCATTGGCGGAGAAGAGTAGCAGCAGGAATAGAGAATTAAGGTACCATGCATAGGCTGCCGTTAGCACAACACAAACGGCTGTTTGGAATGGTGCCATGACTCGGAAGCATGAACTGCTGATGAATGGCGTCGCATTGTGTTCAGAGTTCAATTCTGGTTCTTTACTAACTCGAACGACCATCGTCAATGAATATAGAGGGCTGGGGAAAGGTTCCATTCCTCCAGTGTTCTTGAGAGGCACTGAAGTTTAATTACTGACATCATGGTGTGGGATCAGATGATGTCTAGTAATGAATGAGAGAACTTCTGCGCCTCCCATGAAACAAAATCTTGTCACATTTAAACAGTGCAGTACTCGTCAACATGGTACGTACCTCTATGAAGTGAAGTATCAGTGTGATGTAGAGGTACATCCATGACCAGCAAGATCTTACGATCTGTCCCCAATAGAACGTGAGTGATGAGCTTGGAAGTCAGCTTTGTCCCAGTGCCTGTATCCAGGATACCTAGAAACCGTTAGGAAGGTCGTGGGCCAGCTGGTCTCAGTAGAGGATACCACAGTTTTGTGACATACTTCCCTATCGATTAGTGGGTGCATCCAGGCCAGATTAAGTGCAAAATTCTGATAAGTGGTCTCGTACTGCAAAGATCTTTGTAAATGTAGCTCAATTTTTGTAATCACTGAAGTAATATCACATACCATCTCAACCTGTGAAGTTTCGTTTCCTCCTCCCCTTCACCGATGGCTCAACAGTCGATGGACGAACAGGCTTTGCATACACACACATGCACTCTCTGCCTAACAGCTGCAGTGTCATCATTGCTGAATTGATGGCCATTAAACTAGCCCTTAGCCATGTTCGTTCTTGCACTCGCAAGAGTATCCAAATGCGTAGTGACTCCCTCAGCAGCCTTCAGGCTATAGACCAGTGCTATTCTCCTCGCTCACTGGTTACGACTATGCAGGATCTTGTCTCTGACCTCCAAGCTGGATGGCCAGTCGTTGCTGGTTTGGCCCCCAGTCATGTTGGGATTTCGGGAAATGAACGAGCTGGTTGGTTGGCCAACCTGGCCATCAGGATGCTGACTCTGTTAATGGGAGTCGCAGAACTGGACCTTCAGTGATTTAAACTCCGTCGATTGCTGGAAGTCTGGAACTGAGGCTGATCTGCCCTGATCTCCCCAGACAAGTTGAGGACAATTAAGGAGACCACGACCATGTCGCAGTCTTCCCTGCATGCATCTCGCAGGGGATCCACAGTGCTCTATCGTATCAGCATTGGCCACACTTGGCTGACCCATTGCCAAATTCTCCGACATGAGGATTCCCCTCGATGCCGATGCTGAGCTCGCCCAACTGTAACACACTTACTCATAAACTACCCTAAGTTAGCTGCTTAGAGGCTGCATCTTAATCTTTGATACGCTACCTCAGGTGCTGGTAGACGATGCCAAAGTGGCTGTCCTGGTGTTACTTCTGCCCGTGAAGGTAGTTGCTATCCATCCCTGTAAAGTAGGGCTTTCTGGCCTCTATGACAGCATGAGGGGTTATTGGTGCACCCCACTCTCTCTCTCTCTCTCTCTCTCTCTCTCTCTCTCTCTCTCTCTCTCTCTCTCTCATCTGCTTTTTTTTTATACTTATTGTCAGTTACACTAAGCGTTTCCAGGATTTGCCTTTAGCTTCCTTCCTTTGACAACCACTCCTGGTTTGCCACTTAACGGATGAAGGGACTGACGACCTTGCGGTTTAGTCCCTTTTCACTACAAACAAACAAACAAACCAAGCAGCCCTTTCTGGGTGCTTCACTATTTTGAAATATAATGCATGTTAAGACAGGAGCGTAGTTAGCGCAGTAGGAAGACTCTTGCTTTGCCTAGGGTGTTAAGCTGGAAATTTGCTAAGCTAAGTTTATTGACTTACTAGTTGTCTGTGTTAAAAAGTAGCAATTCTTGGTTTTTCAGTCTTACATTTTGCCTTCAGAGTCCTCCTGTAAGGTCTTCGGAGTAGGCTAGAGAAATAACGTATAGTCGTCAGCTGTAATTTTTCCTGTTCTTGCAAAGGCCAAAAGGCGTTGTATAATAAAACTACTAGAAACAGGACGCATGATCGGCCTTGAGTGGGACGACTGGTGTACGGACAGTACCATTGATATTACGTGCACTGCCGCGATCAGGATACGAATACACGTGGGCCTACTGGAGGGAAGACGTAGAATCCAGAACTCGGTGAACGCCGGTTACAGTGATTAGTGATGGGCGTGTTTTTTTAAACAATTTTATGGACAACTCGGTATAGCAAGCGCTAGGCCGAAAGACAGTGTCGCGTCTTTTCAGCAGGCTCAGCCGACGGGAGATGTATATGGTGCGGTCGCTAGGCGACAGGACCCATCAGCCTTGAAACTGGTACAAGTAAATGACGGAATCACGTCGAAAGAGTTGTAGTCTGTCAGTAAAACAGCCGGCATAATGTCATACTGAAGCTTGTCAATCTCCAAATAGGTATCGTAGCGGGCAAATGTGTGATGTTATTAACTTTTAATCACGTGTTTGTCACTACTGATGACGTCATTCAATTTTCCATTCTCTTTCTGCATCCATAAAGAAAATAGATGTAACCACGTCCTAGAACATTTCCAGACGTTAAGATATAATGACCTTTTGCCAAGCGTTGCATTAACCGTCATGTAGAATACAAAATGCGAAATATAAAATACTCTCTCATTCATGAAAATTGGTTCTTCCGTCTCTCAACGACATAATTTAGTTATTAAATGTCTTCTTCCTTTCAAGAATCGAAATTTATGAGGAAGATAAAGCTCCAGAAATGGGTGGCCTGGTGGACAACTGGGTTGTGACGCCTCTTCCGAAAGCACACAGAAACTTATTTAAACGGACGTACTACGAAAACATGAACACTCACTCACGATGTATTGCACTAATCCTTGACACAAAAAATTTAATGTTTTTGTGATTGTCGCAAGACCTGCTTCATTCCAGCGGAGAGATTTCACCAATCTGTGCTATTATAACGCATTACTGACAAGTTTGGAATGTTAACATACAAATGTTTCATATGAACTATAACCGTGTCGGCCGGTGTGGCTGAGCGTTTCTAGGCGCTTCAGTCTGGAACCGCGCTACCACTACGGTCGCAGGTTCGAATCCTGCCTCGAGCATGAATGTGTGTGACGTCGTTACGTTTAAGTAATTCTAAGTTTTAGGGGACTGCTGACCTCAGATGTTAAGTCCCATAGTGCTCAGAGCCATTTAAACTATGACCTTACGCTGTGCCAATTTTCGTCAAAACAGAGAATTCCGGTGATAGTGCGCAACAGCTAATCACAAAAGAGTTCTTGCTTCCATTTGTAAGATGATAACAGCGGAGCTTCCGTGCAGCTTTACAGTAAATGAAATACTGAAAGGATCTGAGCAGTGAAGGAAACGATTGCAGACGTGTGTGAACTGGAATTGATCTTGCTGTCGAAGGCGACCATCGCAGATTGAATTTGATGTTAATTAAAAAATTACCAGAATCAGCTACCGTTCTTATCGGTCATCTTCCACTACGTTTTTATCTAAAAAGTTGGGCTGAAATGGAACTTGTCACAGCAAAAAGACACAGTGACAGGTAGGAAAAAAGACTCACTGATACACACATAAAAAAAAGTTTTGCATCACCTCGGTTCCGAGGGTTCCGGAACCTGTACAGAAAATTGGAACAGAAATCAACATAAACATCATATCCGCCCTTTTTATTGCTCGTGAAAACAACACATTGCATGTTGTACCACCATACAGCGAGACCTTAAGAGGTGGTGGTCCAGATTGTTGTACACACCGGTACCTCTGAGACCCAGTAGCATGTCCTCTTGCATTGATTCAAGCCTGTATTCGTCGTGGCATACTATCCACAAGTTCATCAAGGCACTGTTTGTCCAGATTGTCCCACTCCTCAACGGCGATTTGGCGTAGATCCCTCAAAGTGGTTGGTGGGTCACGTCGTCCATAAACAGCCCTTTTCAATCTATCCCAGGCATGTTCGATAGGGTTCATGTCTGGAGAACATGCTGACCACTCTAGTCAAGCGATGTCGTTTTCCAGAAGGATGTCATTCACAAGATGTGCACGATGGGGGCGCGAATTGTCGTCCATGGACACGAATGTCTCGCCAATATGCGACCGATATGGTTGTACTATCGGTCGGAGGATGGCATTCACGTATCGTACAGCCGTTACAGCGCATTCCATGACCACAAGCGCCGTACGTCGGCCCTACATAATGCCATCCCGAAACAGCAGGAAACCTCTACTCGCACTCGCTGGACAGTGTTTCTGACGCGTTCATCCTGACCGGGTTTCCTCCAAACACGTCTCCAACGATTGTCTGTTTGAAGGAATATGCGACACTCATCGGTGAAGAGAACGTGATGCCAACCCTGAGCGGTCCATTCGGCACGTTGTTGGGCCCATGTGTACCGTGCTGCATGGTGTCATGGTTGCAGAGATAGACCTCGCCATGGACGTCGGGAGTGAAGTTGCGCATCATGCAGCCTATTGTGCACAGTCTGATTTGTAACATTACGTCCTGTGGCTGCACGAAAAGCATTATTCAACATGGCGGCATTGCTGTCAGGGTTCCTCCGAGCCATAATCCGTAGGTAGCGGTCATCCACTGCAGTAGTTGCCCTTGGGCGGCCTGAGCGAGGCATGTCATAGACAGTTCGTCTCTCTGTGTCTCCTCCATGTCCGAACAACATCGCTTTGGTTCACTCGGAGACGCCTCGATACTTCCCTTGTTGAGAGCCCTTCCTGGCACAAAGTAACCATGCGGACGAAATCGAAATCGAACCGTCTAGGTATGGTTGAATTACAGACCACACGAGCCGTATACCTCCTCCGTGGTGGAGTAATTTGAACTGATCGGCTGTTGACCCCCTCCGTCTAATAGGCGCTGCTCATGCATGGTTGTTTACAGGTTTGGGCGGGTTTAGTGACACCTCTGAACAGTCAAGGGACAGTGTCTGTGATACAGTATCCACAGTCAACGTCTATCTTCAGAAGTTCTGGAAACCGTGGTGATGCAAAACTTTCTTTGATGTGCGTCCGTTCCGTCAAATATTTGTTCTGGGGTGCGTGCAATGTAGTTTGTCGAATTAGTAACTAACAACGGACGTAATTTTGTGGTGCGCTTAGCATTTTGTGCGAATCAGTGTTAGATGAACAGGATTGTTGTCTACCTGAAATTTCAAAACGGGTTGTCACGTAACTCTTGTTGTATGGCACTCAGTCTCCCTCCTGAATTAGGAAAAATATAATGGCCAAGCCTTGTCTTGACTAAACTATAGTTGTTTACCGCAATTATGGCATAAGTACGTGCTGTGGCTAGACTTGGTTTTAAATGCCGTTCGTTGCGGGCCTCCCGGGCTTTCACAACAGATTTTGAACCTTTCTCCACTCGTAAGGGAATGGAATACTCGTCTCATTCCACAACTGTTGCTTTGAATCCAGTTTCTTTCCATTCTCAGAAAAGTACTGATAGAATGGATGGGAATCCTTAGTCTTCAGTGGCAGGAAGGAGATATCTGCATAACGCAGCTAATAAGATGAAATGTTCACCGAAAAGGCAGTTCTTTATCATTCGCCTTGCTTTTAGGTTGCAAATTTGTTCTGCTTGTTTATCTAGCTCTTGGTTTAGACGGCTGTGTACGTAGGACTTATCAGTTCTCGTAGATATCGGTGGGTAAATGTTTTCTCTTTTTTTCTTAATCGATGCAGTTACTGAGAAATCAGTAAAATTTTGGAATGGACGGGTTTTAAAATTTCTGGAACCTAAAGCACTGTACGCTTTATGAAGGACAGTATGGGGTAACCAGAGTTTAGGCGGTACGTGGACGCACGTATAAAAAGTAAAATTGCATGCAGCCTCACAGAGGGAGTTTGCGCAGTGGTGAAATCACTGGACTTCTATTGGAGACAAACATGAGGGTAGACATTACCTTCAAGGTTCCAGATGACCACCTCCGATCACCATAAGGGACGATTGCCGAATTGTTCACGAAGTACATCGTAAGCCCTTCACATCTGCGCGTGACATCAGAGAACAAGTAATGGACTGAAACTTCCTGGCAGATGAAAACTGTGTGCCGGACTGAGAGTTGTGTTGTAAACGCTAGCGCCACCAAGTACGAGAATCCTGCTGCGTTGAAGATTGTTGGACGAACAGAAAAGTGCGCGCCAGTTTGTTGTGCGCCCTGGTATCTCCATCCAGGCAACTGCAGACTTCATTTGTGAGCATCGTTTTCCTTAAAAATGACGTAGGGGAGGAGATCTGTTCTGAGTGATATGAGCGTTACTTAGTTAGATCGTCACAGTAGCTTCTAAACAGATACGTGTGAACAGCTAGATCGTCTTTCCAGGTTTCAGATCAGGAAATAAGTAATGGCGACACTGGTAACAAAGTACCTTCCGCCCCACACCATAAGGTGATTTTCTGTTTGCAGCTGTATGACATTAGTCTGTGTACCACATTGATGACTAATAACCGAACTTCTATCATTTGGATTATCTTCGGAAACGGGCGTTTGGCTCTATAACTTGTATACTAATTGGTCCCACTACGTTATACTGGATGGCGAATTTTAAACAGAAATATTAGAATGATAGGATGTGCCCGAAGGAGGCGCAATAAGACCACCAGTAAAACATAAATAAGAGTTGTCTTTACAATGAAATTCATAAAACATTTTGCATCGGCTGTCGTACTTTCTAGGGGGGTTTAATGTAATTGCAGCGGTACATTCCATGGTGCACGTACTTCTAAAATTCTGTTATAGGTGGCTGATTTATCATGAGGTGTAGAACATACTTGCACTTCCCACAGCTGAAACTGTACCAACATACGTTATGATTATTTGCTGACGATGCTGTTATATAAGGGAAGCATCGTCGTTACAGTAGTAAGGAAATTCAGTACTTCGCTGTACTTAAAGTAGTGAATGTCAGCTCACTTTAAACATAGATCAAGCTTTCGATGTTCAATCGAGTGACGACATTGAAAATCTCTGCCGAACCGGGACTCGAATCCGAATTTCCCTTTCGTGGTGAGCGGTCTTCTTAACAACTTCGGCTATCCGAGTACGCTTAATGGCCAGACGCCGAGCTTCCGTATGTCGTTCGTGTGAAATGGTTAAGACGATCGCTCGCGACAAGCAGGAAATCCAGCTTAGAGTCCCGGTCCGGCACAAATTCTCAATGTCGTCTCCATTATACAACTGAAGGTTGATCAGATTCGCAATTGCTAATAAATCTCGTGTATTTGGCAACATCTGTAGTCGCCACAGCGCCTGTTCCTTAGGGCATTCACGCACTGCAATATCGCACTTCAAATGTGGATAAACGCAAGATAATGCCCATGACGGAGAAATCCGATAGTATCAGATTACATGATTAATCACTGCTGAAAAACGGGCGCGTTGTCTTGTCATGTGAGATATGTCAGTGCAAGTAATGCTTAAAATGTTTATTTTTCTCGAGAAATTTTAGCACTAAACCAACGACGACGGGGCCTTGTGCTGCATACGAAAATAGATTGGTAGGAGTTTAATTTCCCATGGAAGACAGAACAGAAACTCAGGATAACAAGGACTGAATGGGAAATAAGCTGTGGACTTGTTCGAGGAACGATCCTTGCATTCGCCAGGAGTAATTTAGGAAAACGACGGTAAGGTGTCAGGAAGGATCACACGGGGATTTTAACTCTTTCCCTCGAATAAGACTCCAACGTGTTAACAACTATCTTCCTGGACAGCGCCGCTCCTGTATTTCAAATGGCTCTCAGCTTATTCCCATTCCTCTCCTCGTTTACGGCTGTCTCATCAAATATCGCTCCGGACAAACTGTCTTAGATAGTTGGTTGCCATTTTCCAACGACTGAAATAAAGCGTTATCGGGTCTTTCCGTGAATGTATAGGCACAAAATAATCTTCATTTGTCTTCGGTTCAACTGTAATTTTTGCACCAGTCACTGACTATCTGTAAAGTCTATCATTTATTATAATTCGGTACCGACTCTTTCTTTGTGTACACAACTGCGTCGTCTGTGAACAGCGCATAGATCTACAGACGTTATCTGCCAGGTCATTCATACACTGCCGGGGAAAAAAATGCGATACCTTCAAGGCAGTCATTTTATTGACAGGTGACGTGACAGGTAGCTCATCGTTGGACTAAATGGTAAAAAATTCAGACCAAATGACATACACGTCACAGTAAAGAATGTCTAAACAGTCGCATCAGTACACTGTACCACCACCTCATGGTAACACAGCGACGTATTCTTGCATGCAGTCAATCATAAAGATGCCGAATGACAGCTTGCAATAGATAAGGCATCTTGCGTCCTTTGTTGCAATTAGACAATGGTTCCTGCAGGCACTAGAGAATAAGTAAGTTTCCGCTTCTTCATGTCCCATAAGTGTTAAATTGGCGAGAGATCTGGAGGAGGAGGAGGAAATGATGATTAGTGTTTAACGACCCGTCGACAACGAGGTCATTAGAGACAGAGCGCAAGCTCGGAATAGGGAAGGATGGGAAAGGAAATCGGCCGTGCCCTTTCACAGGAACCATCCCGGCATTTGCCTGAAGCGATTTAGGGAAATCACGGAAAACCTAAATCAGGATGGCCGGTTTGAACAGTCGTCCTCCAGAATGCAAGTTCAGTGTGCTAACCACTGCGCCACCTCGCTCGGTAGAGATCTGCTGATCATGCTGGCCAGAGTAGTTGCTGTACACTTTAAGGACGACGTTTCGTCGCAGCAGACATAAGTCTATGTGCATTATCTTGCTGAAAAGGCAAAACATCTTTCTGTCGAAGACATGGCTTTAGCACGGGGTTAACAGCCCGTGCAGTGTATCGGGTACTGGTTCCTTTGCCATGCAGAAACACTAAATGTAACCGCGATTTGTAACGTCCACCAAACTTTGAAGCCTGGGATGGGACTTGTGTCGTGGGCGAATGCACTCTGGAGTCGGCAGCTGACCAGGCCTGCGATATTAGTGAGTAACCATCACTCGCCAATAGCAGGAACCTATTCTCGTCACTCAAGACAACAGATCGCCATGCCACTGTCAAGTCAACTCTTTCACGACACCAGAGTAGCCGTGCTTGGCAGTGTCGTGGTGTCAATAGTAGCCTGGCCAGAGGCAAACGACGTCTTAGTGTTGCACCAAGCAGACGGTTCCCAGTGGTCCCTAATCACATAGCAGGTGCAACATGTGCCCGGATTTCATCCCTGGATGATGTTCGGTCGGCCACCGCTGCTCTCACAATGCGTCGATATTAAGGTGCGTCTGTTCTACGCCAACGTCCAGAACCTGATGTAAGAGTGTTGACAGCAAAGACACATACCGATACATTGTGCCCAACATGTGTAGCAGTCCGATACGACTATCCAGCTTCCCGAAGGCCCACAATGGGACACCGTTCAAACAGCCGAAGCAGTTCAGCAAGTGGGGCGTGGCTGTACCCCAGAATAAATGTTGCAAGCACTGTTCACCTCTAAACTCGGCACAGTTACTGCCTACAGAGTCGAAACAGAGGATGCTCCACCTGATCGTCGATGACCTTGAAATACGTAATCACTAACACCAAACCATTCGAAACCCTGTCACCACTGAACACATTCTTTGAGGGTGCTGCATTTTTGCCCCCGTCAGTGTGTATATTAAGAGGGATAAAGGTTAATCCACACTCGCTTGAGGTACTCCAGGGATTTGACTTCTGGCGATGCCTCCACATTAAAAACAGCGTAGTAAATTCTGTTCACTATGAAGTATTCAGTCCAGTGGCAAACATATTTTGGTATTCTGTGACCGAGTGGCGCTCTTTACTAAGCGACGGTGAAGAAATGTATCGAAGACTTTCTGGGAGCCGAGAAACGTGGGCTGCGCTATGTGTGTGCTGAATGTTATATATTCGATATAGAATCTGAGTATGTCATCAGCCACAGTCAACTTTCCCCTGTTAGGCTCGTCACTATACTGAACGTATATTGGGTCACATATGAGGGAGGAAATAGTTCTAAACTGTTGTTTTTCCACTTATTGCACCCGTGATCTCGGGGTAGCGTCTTTGATTAGTCATCAAAACTTACTCGGGTCCTGATTCGAATCCCACCACCGCTTAAATTTTGAATGAAAATCAGCAGCAATGGCGGCCGAATACATTCGGCCTTGCCAAAGAGGACGGAGGAGTGGACTGAGGTTCAGGGCACTCTCTTTCCCTTGTGGTGGGAAAATACCTCTAAGGGCGAAAAAATAAGCAATGAGCAACGGCTTGAGGATGCAGAAGGCCATGGAAGCCACTGCATTAAGGACACAGAATGTGTATCAACATGATTTGGGCCCTATAATTGAAAATGTGTCATGATGATCTCTCCACGGGCAAGAGATTTTGGACTAGTCCCCCATTCGGATATCCGGGAGCGGAGAGCCAAGGGGGCCACCATGAGAAAAAGATTGAAAAACTAACGAAAGGGTAACGTTCTACGAGTCGGGCCGTGGGATGTCAGAAGTTTGAGCGTGTTAGGGAAGCTAGAAAATCTGAAAAGGGAAATGTTAACGCTCAATCTACATATGGTGCGTGTCAAAGTAGGGAAATCGAAAGAAGACAGAGGTTTCTGGTCAGATGAGTAAAGGATGATAGCAGAGCAGCAGCAGCAGAAAATGGTCTAACGGGAGTAGGATTAGTTACGAATAGGAAAGTAGGACAGAGTGAGTTACTGTGAACAGTTCATACAGTTGTTCTCATCAGAATCTACAGCAAACGAACACCGACAACGATAGTTCAGGTACACCTGCCGACATCGCAAGCTGAACATGAAGTAATTTAGTATGTAAAAGCTGCTGCAAACCTAAGAGCCATGGGGGACTGGAATGCGGTTGTAGGGGAAGGAGTAGAAAAAAGAATTACAGAAGAATATGGGCTTCGTACTAGGAATAATAAAGGAAGACTTGAGTTGTGCAGTAAATGTTAGCTAGTAACAGCGGTATTCTGTTAAAGAATCACAAGAGGAGGAGGTGGTACGCTGGGAAAAATCAGTAGATACGTGAAGATTTCATTTAGATTACATCATGGTCAGGCGGAGATTCCGAAATCAGAAACTGGATTGTAAGGCGTACCCAGGAGCGGATATAGACTCAGATCATAGTTTAGTAGTGACGAAGAGTAGGCTGAAGTTTGACTAGTTAGGAAGAAATAGTGCACAAAGAAGTTGGATACGGAAAGACTAAGGAATGAAGAGATACGTTTGAAGTTCTCTGTGGCTATAGATACTGCGATAATTAATAGCGCAGTAGGCATTTCAGTTGAAGAGGAATGGACATCTCTAAATCACATAAGTTGGAAAGAAAAACATTGGTACAAAGGAGGTAAATGCGAAGAGACCAGAGGTAACAGGAGAAATTCTTCAGTTCATTGATGAAAGAACGAAATACAAAAATGGTCAGTGAGATTCAGGAGTGCAGAAATACAGATCACTGAAGAAGGAAGTAGAAAGTGTAGGGAAGCTAAGGTGAAACGGCAGCATGAAAAACGTGAAGAAATCGAAAATGAAGTGACTGTTGCAAGGGCTGACTTAGCTTACAGAAAAGTCAAAACCACCCTCGGAGAAATTGAAAATAGTGGTTCAAATGGTTCAAATGGCTCTGAGCACTATGGGACTCAACTGCTGTGGTCATAAGTCCCCTAGAACTTAGAACTACTTAAACCTAACTAACCTAAGGACATCACACACATCCATGCCCGAGGCAGGATTCGAACCTGCGACCGTAGCAGTCGCACGGCTCCGGACTGCGCGCCTAGAACCGCGAGACCACCGCGGCCGTCTTGAAAATAGTGGTAACATTACGAATGGCATGGGAATTTCATTGTTCAATGTAGAGGGGAGAGCGGATAGGTGGAAAAAGTACATTGAAGGCATCTATGATGGCGAAGATTTGTCTGATGACGTGAAAGAAGAAGAAACAAGAGTCGATATAGAAGAGATAGGGGATCCAGTATTTGAAGCAGAATTGAAAAGAGGTTTGGAACGCTAATATCAAATAAAGCAGAAGCGATAGAAAACACTCCATTTGCGATTTCTAAAATCATCGGGAGAAGTGGCAACAAAAGACTATGCACGTTGGTGTGTAGAATGAAGAGCCTGGCGAAATACCATCTGACGTTCGGAAAAATCGTCATCCACACAATTCGGAAGATAGCAAGGGTTGACAAGTGCGAAAATTATCGCACAATCGGCGGAACAGCTCATGCATCAAATTTGCTGACAATAATAATATAAGAATGGAACCGAAAATTGAGGATGTGTGAGCAATCAGTTCGGCTTTAGGAAGGGTAAAGGCAACGGAGAGGCAGTTCTGACGTTGCGGTTGATAACGGAAGCAAGACGAAATGACAATAAAGACACATTCATAGGATTTTTCTAATTGACAAAAGCGTTCGACAAACAACGAAGTGCTCGGATTAAAAAAGGGTGTAAGACAGGGATGTAGTCTTTCGCCTCCTACTGTTCAGTCTGTACATCGAAGAAGCAATGACGGAAAGAAAATAGTTAAAGAGTAGAATTAAAACTGAAGAGGAAAATATATCGATAAGATTCCGTGATGACATTGCTATCCTCGGTGAAAGTAAGAATTATAAGCTCTGCTGAATGAAATGAACAGTCTGAGTACAAAATATGGATTGAGAGTAAACAGAAGGCGAAAGTAATGAAACGTAGCAGAAATGACAACAGCGAGAAATTTGTTTGCGTTCGGTGATCACGAAGTAGATGAAGTTAAGGAATCCTGTTATCTAGGCAGCAAAATAACCCATGACGGACGGAGCAAGGACATAAAAAGCAGACAAGCACTGTCAAAAAGGGCATCCCTGGCCAAGAGAAGCCCACTAGCATCGAACATAGGCCTTAATTTAAGGAAAAATGTACAGAAACTGAAGAGAATCGAAGATTTGAGTTGTGGTGCTGCAGAAAAATGTTGAAAATTAGGTGGACTGGGAAGGTAGGCAATGAAGAGATTCTCCGGAGAATCGAAGAGGAAAGGAATATATGGAAAACACTGACAAGGAGGGGCAGGATAGTATATCTGTTGAGACATCACGGAATAACTTTAGTGGTACTACAGGGAGCTGTAGAGGGCAAAAACTGTAGAGGAAGACATATATTGGAATACATGCAGCAAATAACTGAAGACGTAGGTTGCAAGTGCTGACTGAGATGAAGAGGTTGTCACATGGCGGGCCGCATCAAACCCGTCAGAAGACTCATTACTCAAAAAGTATCTTAGTGCAGTTATCTTAGAGCCAGTGGAAAAATCTTGAGCAAGTGTACCCGACACCATGATTTAGCAAGACAGTACTTCAGTGTTAGTGTTTTGACTTCGTTGTATCTGCATAAAACTGTTGCATCCCTCACTTGCACCAAAGAAAACTAGGCCTTCTGAAGAAAAAGCGTGGGCGTTGATACGTAAAGTTACGGTGTTGTGTTGTTCACCGCCTAGGGAGGAACGCCGCTTCCGAACCACTTCATTTCTGGCGACAAAGCTAAAGTCCCTCCGTGCAGAATTATTACAGTAAGATGGATGAGAACATTGTTGCGTAACAAGTCTTCTCATAAACGCGGCTCTTTTTTCACGTTTGTTTTGAGATGCGTCGTCGTACGGTATGCATTTGCATTAAAAGATCCTATCAGCTCCATGAAATCGACTGTCAAAACATCTTTGGTCTAAAGTCCACAAACATTTTTGGTTGTGGCTCTCTAATTGCACTTCATTGGTCGATTCGTATTCGGGAGGATGTTGCATCTATTTCCCGTCCAGTCATCTAGATTTAGGTTTTCCGTGTTTAACGTAAATCACTTACGGCCAAAACTGGGTGGTTCGCTTGAAAAGGACACGGGCGATTACTTTCTGTATCTTGCTCAATCAGAGCTTGTGCTCCGTCTCTAACGACGTCGTCGGCGACAGAGCGTTAAACCCTGATCTTCCTTCATTTTTGTTTTCTTGTTCGTTGAACGGGTATGCAGTCACTTTCGTGACTGCGCTTTCGTTACGGAAGTATCAGAAGAAGCAGAGTTTTTGTGCCCTTCACGGCGTGGCTCTTTAGAGACGGGGTTAGAAAGCTGATGCACCGCTATGATTGGAGCCTTAATGGCAGTTCTGATTGTCTTGAGCAATAGACAGTACACTCAACTTCGTGTTCCAAGTAAAATATTGTTATTCACGCCTATATTCTGCTCTGATTGTGAGAAAGTTTCTCGTACTTGCGGAAAAGCTGAAGTACAGAGTGACGTACAAAGGGAAAACACCGGTGGAAACAGTGAAAATGAAGCACTACTAATAAGGCTTTCCTGAAATTTTCAGGGATCTTGCCAAGTTTGTTAAAGTAACAATGATACTACAGTTGTGTTACTAGTTATATGATCGCTGCCAGTTTGATACCCAGTAAACGTGATGAAACAATATCACAACCAATCTACATTAGATCTGCTATCTACAATGACGAAACATGAAACATTGAGAAATAAAGCTTCTGTGCAAGGCAATGGAGACTGTAGTTATTGCGTCCTACGATAGTGTTGGCGCAGGACACACAACACATTTAACTGAAATCCGTACTTCCCTACCATTAGTAGAGACCTCTTAAAATGGTCAATCCAGATAATTAATGTTGTATGTTTCCCAAATATCATCATTTCAGCGTAGCGGTTGTATCTCATATAAACGATCTGTCTTACCTACTCATAATCAGGCCTGCCGCTTCGATTGCATCCACTCAGTACATCTTAAACAATCTTCAACAACTCGTGTCGTAAAGGTGCCCAGCCATGTTCTTTCTTCTAGCCATTGTTATATATTGTGCATGTTTCTTCGTTGATTCGGTGCAGAACGTCTTCATTCCAAATTGAATCAATCCAACTGATTTTAAGCAGTTTTCTGCGCTTCTAATAGTTTCATTTCAGTCTTCTCCACTGTCCAGGTTTCGCGCCCATATAGAGCTATGCTACAAATAAAGCGTTCATTATTTTCTGGTCTCAGAGTTCGTATTATTGCCTTCCTGGTATTATGGAGTCATAAAGGTTATTTGTTAAGCTGGAAAGTACCATTTGTAGTTTTTCTCGACGGTCACAGAAGTATTAATCTTCTGATGTCGTTGAACATTACTTAAGGTAGCTACTGTGAATACTTGTAATAACACCGCTACTGTTTGAATAATAACAGAAACTTCAAATTGCAGCGTCACGTAGAGCTCAGTATAACGGATAGAAAGCTGTAACCCGATTTGGATCTTGCTTAAGCAAGCATGAGTCTGGTAACTTTGATTTACGAGTCAGCAAGGAATGACTGGAGGTTATCTCCTCGACAAGAATCTTTTGGACCTAATGGGATCATATGGCAAAGTTGTCTAGTTGTGCAACAGGTAAATGCCAGGAGTCATAAGTTAAGAGGAATTGGAAAAAGTGTGGAATTTGGGTGTCACGGGGTACCCGTAGTAGGAGAGAGTATTCGTGGCAAAACTCCTCGATCTAGCGGTCAGAGGAACATTTACGCTAACTTTCAGTAAGTTAAGAAATACCAAACAGTAAACAATGCAAGGAGTGAAAGACGCCAACATGAACAAAAAGCGTGTGTAGAAAATTAGGAAATATGCAAATAAAAATTTTTCATTTCAATGGCTGTGGAGATGGAATTATTCTTTAGTAAGAAATTACAGGATTGCACGTAATTTTTTCAGTGCTTTTTCAATCTTACAGAGGACGGATATCCTGTTACGAGAACGTATCGTACGTGTCACATTGTGCATTCGGCTGTAAGAAGTTTCTGTGATATTGTGATAAATTTCGTTTTTTTTTCGTCTAAGTTGTGTGAAGTTGAATACACACACTTTCAAATTACTTTCCAAACAGCAGATACAAATCAACGCAGCATTTTCGAACGACTTCCACTGGATATATTGAGGGGGTGCTGACCTGTGTGACATAATTTCTTACTGTTGTATATTGCATCTGCTGCCAAATTACAGTCTCTGACTGCAACCGGTCGCATAATAAATGTTTGAATACCACCATACTGTGGTCTAAAATACGTCGTCTTCTCAGATAAAAATAGGAAACAATTGAAAGAAAAGTTTCCTATCTATTCCTTTGCACAGGAGCTTTTACTGCGCGTGTAGGTTAAAGAAAGACTATCGGGAATGTATAGTCATGACTTACTGCCACAGTACGGAAAGAAATTCAGCGAAACAGGAAATAATGGATAACGAATTACGTTAGGTAATATGGAAAGTGGTTTTAGTTGTTATGGATCAATAAGCCGTGTTCTGCATTGCCGTCTCCAACAAGAGGAAATTAGATTTAGGGAATCTGTTTTTCGTCAAATTGTTTAACTTTGTTTCCAAGTTTCCATGTAGCCTGTGAGATTATGAATTCAGAATGCGTAAATAACCCTAAAAAGATTATATCGGCTTCTGGGCCCTGAGATTGAATTTCCGAAAGCATTTTCACATAATGTGAACCAAAAGGATCTCAGCCGTGAAAAGTTTCATATTTTAAAGTGCGGCCCAGATGCGTGTATAACATATTCACGCCACTATATTTAAATTTCGTTGTGTAAAGTTTAGAATTTATAGACAGCCTTAAAGGAGAGAGCACAATTGGACGAGGACGAGTCTGGAATCGGCCATGGTCTTTCTGAAGGAACCGTCCCGTCATTCGCGTGAAGCGATTTAGGAAATTTGCGGAAACTTTAAAACGGATAGAAGGGGATTCGAATCCTGGTTCTCCCGAAGGAAGTTCCATTGTCATAACTGTAAAAGCACCAATAAGAATGCCCAATTTAAATTTTGAATAAACTGTTAGTTACTAGAAAAGTTAAAATATATTTTAAACTATACGGTATACAGTGCAGCAACGCCTGGAAAATAATTTCGGACAATGTCCGACAGAACGTTTTGTTAGCGAAGTCTCACTCGGTTTCTACAAAATTTTAATATACTTTCTCACATTTCTGGATAGATTTCCGTAATTTTGCAGGAATCACGTTTTCAAAGTCCATCCACGAAAGTTCGGGCCAAAGAAAGATTCTTTGCGACGACCGTAACAGTATTACCTCGTTGTCCGTGCATCGGCTGTAGAAGTGTTAGGCGAAGTTTCTCGTCACCTCAAACCCTGCATTAGTAAACTGGACTCGCATTCAGGACGACGACGGTTCAAATCCGCGTCCGGCCATCCTGACTTAGGCTTTCCGTGATTTCCCCAGATCGCTTCACGCAAATGCCGTGATGGTTCCTCTGAAAGGGAATTGCCGATTTGCTTTCCCAAACCGAGCTCTAATGACTTCGTTGTCGATGGGACGTTAGACACTAATCTCCTCCTCCTCCTCCTCCTCCTCAAATCTGACTGCTACGCTTGTCCCCCGTTGTAAATGCGCCTGATGGCTAAAGATGATATTCTTCGCAAAATTGTCAACGGCATATTGGCTTTACACCAAACAGGCCAAATCACGACTTGTAAATGGTCGGTTGGCAGCAGTTGTAGCGTCGTTTGAACCTTGTAAAGATGTATAAGAACATCCTTCGTCAGAATTTGCTGCCTATTACTCGACTAAATGTTTAGTTCTTCTCATCGCCGATGAATCGTGTTCTGGTGTCTTCGAGGTACACTCTCGCTTATTGGGACAATACACTATTCGATCAAAATTATCCAGACACTTATTAGTGGGCACTGATATGGCGTGTGACCACTCTTCGTCTTGATAGCTTGATCTACACTACAGACACTTTCTACTATGTCTGATGTCTTTGTAGGAACTTCTCAAGAACCGAAACCAGAGAAGACAGTGATGTCGGACGCCAGAATCTGAAGCGAACTCTACGTTCCAACTCATCCCAAAGATATTACAGTGGGTTCAGGCCAGGACTCTGGGCAAGCCAGTCCATTTCAGGGATGTTACTGTCCACAAACCATTTCCTGACAGACACTACTTTGACAAGGTGTATTGTAATGTATAAACAATCGTCGTTCCAGGATTGTACCTTTACTGTGCTAAGTGCACAATGCTGTTAAATGCGTTCATATCCTTCCACATTTAGCATTTCCTTAAGCGCAATAAGATCACACCCTAACCACGATAAGCATCTCCTACCGTAACACCCACTTTGTACCTCACTGTTTGAACTACACGCGACGGCAGGTAACTTCTTCAGGCATTCGCGAAGCCCAAACCTTTCTGCCGGATTGCCGCAGGGTATAGCATAATTCATCACTTCAAATCACTCTTCTCCAGTTATTCACTGTCCAGTGTCGTCTCTCTTTACACCACCTCAAGCGTCGCCTAGCACTGACCACTGAAATGTGTGGTTTATGATGAACTGCTCGACCGTTCTACCCCATTACTTTTTACTCTCTACGCACAGTTATTGTGCCAGAGTGATTCCTTCAGCTGATTTCATATGATTTTTACAAGTCCTCTCCGCACCGAGCGAGGTGTCACAGTGGCTAGCACACGGGACTCGCATTCGGGAAGACGACAGTTCAAACCCGTGTCCGGCTATCCAGATTTAGGTTTTCCGTGATTTCCCTAAATCGCTCCAGGCAAATGCCGGGATGGTTCCTTCGAACCGGCACAGCAGATTTCTTTCCCCATCCATGACACAATCAGAGCTTGTGCTCCGTCTCTAATGACCTCGATTTCGACGGGACGTTAAACACAATCTTCCTTATTTCCTTCCACCATTCTCCGCAGTGCTCGACGCCCTTGTCCATCAGGACATGACATCTGCCTGCTCTTGGTTTACCTGTGGTTGATTCTTTGCGTTTCCACTCCACAACCACATCACGTAGACAGTTTTAGAAGGATTGAAATGTCCCTGGTACATATCTTGCTCAAATCACATTAAATGACTAGTGGCCCACCATTTCTGGTGTTCTGACAACACAATATTCAACGACTCTTTCCAGTCTGGCCTGTCCGCCTCTCGTGGCATCTTGCTTGATTCGGTGTTACATAGGTGTCCGAATACTTCTCCTATTTTCAGCAGATCGGCAGGTACGATGTCGCTTTGGTGTCTTAACATAAGCAGCTGAATAACTTTCCTCAAACTTCACACATTTCTAGTAGAGTTTTCAATAAATAGATTACATTTCGCCGACGGAAAATTGTATGCAATTTGCAAATAACAATTAATAAAATTTTGCAGACTATTATGAGTGGTTGAATGGATGTCACATTAAGCCGAACATTTCGTCCTCATCTGCGGAGTACATTTTCAAGGGGGATCGTAGCTTCCATGAGTGTCAGATTCTCACCCTGGCTCGCTACTGATTGCAACAAAATTCCCCCCTGGGAGAACGAGTTAACACAATATACGAAACATTCGGTTTTAATGTGAAATCCAGTCGATTACGGCGTAATACTCCCAAATATTTTATGAACTGTGACTTTTCCGGCCGTGAAAATCTACATTTTAAAATTTACGGGTAGTCTCAAAAGAATTTTCTCCTAGTTCTAATAAGTTTTGACGAAGACAATACCTTGGTAGATGGTAGAGCAATTCATTTTCACAAACTGCACTATCTAAAGATGACAGCTGAGCAATATCAAACGATGCCAACCGGTCGGAACGAATACGGCGCCCTATTTAAATTCTGCATTCTCATTTGGATACCCTGTTACTGAGCGGGAAGAGCGGTGGTTAAAGTTTCCCTCGAACCATCCGGATTTAGGTTTTCCATGGTTTCCTTAAATCCTACATGGTGGCGAATGCTTGATTTGGAAACGACACGACGGATTTCCTTCCTTGTCCTTCCGGCAATCAGAACTACTTGTCTCTCTGTCTCTTTATAATATATATCCGCAAGCCACTGCACAGTACATACCGGAGGGCAGATCGTACCAGCATTATCGGTGTTTATTGCTCATACCATTCGTGTCTTAAATGAGGGAAAACTGAGTATATGCGTCTGTACTCACCCTAATCACTCTTTCTCCTGCTTCCTGCCCAAAATTGTATTGTATGGAACTGGGGACCTAGAAACGATGGAGAGGCTACGTCCCCGCCGTAGCCCTCAGTGGTTCACAACCCCACAACAGGCTACAGCAGTCCTCTCACCCCGCCGTCGCCCCACACCGGACCCAGGATTATTGTGCGGTCCCAGATCCTGACCAATTTGATCAGGCCAAGGTTTTCCAGTTGTCTAGGATCCAACCGGTATGGTCGAGCACAGGCGAGGCCCTGCAGGCGATGTCGTTCTGTTAGCAAAGGCACTGGTGTCTGTCACATGCTGCATAGCTCATTGAACGTCAAATTTCGTCGCATTGTCCTAACGGATACGTTAGTCGTATGTTCCACATTAACTTCTGCGATTATTTCACGCAGAGTTGCGTGCCTTTTAGCACTGACAATTCTACGCAAACGCCGCTGTTCTCGGTCGTTAAGGGAAGGCCTCGGCCACTACGTTGTCCGTGATAAGAGTTAATACCTGAAATGTGACACTGGGGGTTTCGGTATATTGAATTCTCTTAAACATTTCCGCAATGGAATGTCCCATGCGTCTAGCTCCAACTAACATTCCGCGTTCAAAGTTCGTTAATTCTCGTCGGGTGGCCATAATCACGTCGGAAATCTTTTCACATGAATTACCGGAGTACAAATGACAGCTCCGCGAATGCACTGTCCTTTAATATCCCATGACTTATGTTACCTCAATGTACACAACGTGACGTGCTCAAAATTTTGACGACTAATGTTGTAGTCAGATACTAAACGGTTCTTTCTCTTAGTTGTTAGGCAGTCTTAAATCTGTCGACATCTAAAGAGAGCTGCTCATCAATACACCGGATGGAAATTTGGCCAGTCTTTCTGCAGTCTTTTACGACCGTCCAATGACGATACTTTGTTCGCTCACAATCCTGTAAACAGCTGCTGAAAACAATAGCGGTCCTTTTACTGTTGGGGCACATCTCGTCTTCGACGAGACATTAAGACCGACGCTTTCATCTTGGTTTGTTCTGTAGAGCTGTTTGAAGATCGTGTGAAATAAACGTCACTATCTTTTCCGAGCTGTTCTTCGTAATGTCGTCTTATACCTAGCCTATATCCCAGATGCACCACGGCACGAAATTACGTACGATTGTTACCGTAAGTATCCATTTGTTGAGGTGTGCGCTAAAATAGCACGACGACCGAGTAGCCGGTATCTGGGATTATTGGTGAGCGCCGGGTTACGAAACCGGCGCTGCTTGTTGTGTGTGACCTTTATTGGACACGCCATCAGCGCTACGTGTGACTCACGTTTCCTGCTCTCCAGCTATGCGCAATGTAAATCTCAGAAGTGAGGAAGGACCTTCTCCTATGACTTGGAACGGACGTTGGGGAAAAAAAGTGCTCTGTTCTGTGTTCTTATCTCTCTGGAGCAACGCTAGCGGAAGAGGCAGACTTTCCGGAGGAAGGGAAAAAACGATATCGCGAATTCCAAGAATCGTGGAAACGGAATGGACGCAAAAATTCAAAATAGTTGATGAGTTGGCGATCCGCAGAATATAGTACAGCTCGCGGGACAAGAAATGATCTTAGTCCTACTTAGCAATGTATCAAAGAAAGAACACAATTTTAACTTGGGCACAGAAATTGTGTAATTAACGATTTTTATCTTGTAGTCTGTGCATCGAACCGGAAACGGTGCCTGCCAACGATCTTAAATTCTAATGAATGAATATTTTTGTTTTTAACACAAATATCGAAGTGATAACACACCTATGACACTGCCGAAAAAGCAATGTAACGGAATTTTTGCTCTGCAGCGACTTAAAATGTAACGATGTACCAGAATCCAGCATCTTACTCTCAAAATTACAAACCATAGTTCAGCAACACACTATGAAAACGAGTGGGTCATGTGGCTGCAAGATGTCGTGATTTAGTAAAAGAAAACATAATACCGCCTTCTCGAGTTTTGTTGTAATAAAAACCGAAACAGAGTAAATTGATAAGTGCTGTCGCGTAATCACATCAAAATTTGGATCGAAACTGTACTGAAGTTACAGCCAGATAATGTTGGATATCTGCCAAGAAACGGCGGCTTTTAAAATAATGCGGGGAAAAAACGTCTGGTTGCACAGAAGGCGGTGGGTGTGCCGCGAGCCGTATGATGCGGCGGGCAAATGGCAGAGGTGTGACGTCACGCAGGAGTCGTCGCTCCCACAGACGCAGTGAGCCAGGAAATTCCTTACAGCGCCTTCTGCCGGCGCTTCGCCTCTTACTAGGTAGTGTTCCGTTTCTCTTCCGTAAAAATTTCGTAGTTAACTAAGCTACATACTTGTCAGTGCACAGTTCGGTCGTCGGTCGAAGGTCCAGTAACTAAGAAAACTCGTACTAACGTGCAGAAAACGCAGGAGGTAGCGTTCACGGGACCAAATAACTTATCTCCGACATTGTTAAATTTCTTCCAAATCATTCTTACTAGCGTCAGCAGCCTGGTGTGTTTCATGAAAAGTAATTTAATGATTTAATTAATTCGTACTTCAATACGCTATGGACTGTGGAATAAGAAGTCACACTTCTCCATTTAAGACTTAAAAGTACATATCGATCTCAGTGTTTAGTCAACTCCATTCTAATAGGTATTTTTACGAAAAACTTCTTGCCGAGCAGGATCTTTTTTTTCCAAGACACAGAATTCGTGTAATTGCCACAAGTAACTGTTTCTGCACCTAGATAATCTGAATTATTCCCCTCCCCCAATAACTGTCGGGATAGCCATGAACGCGTATTTATCGTATAGTGCGAAATCCATTGAGCTACATGTAAATAAGACTAAAAGCTGTGCATTTGCGTGCTTGTTCGTTTGGGTTACTTAAAGATGACCATCGAAGCTGGACGCATTGCATTTCTACTCCCTAGAGTACAGGACCCGTCGCCGCACCACACCGTCATATTTTACTTAACCAGCCTGGTAATCTGGTTTGGTTTTTTTTACTGAAGTGTGTGCGCTGAGCCATGCGGCCGAAACACCACAACACGCTCTGAATAGTTGCATCCTGAAACTTCTCAATAACAGTGTGATGTCTCAGCTTATCTTCCATTGATTTGGTGTATCTGTGTCAGTGATTCCTTATCTTCAGCATCGCTGTGATGTTAAACTGCTATTCTCTTCCTGTAGTGCTACGCGTGAAATTGCCGTCTGTTTAACGTTCTGCACCTCTCTCTCTGCGATCCATTTCTTCGCTAAATTTGTCCTCATAAACTATCCACACAATAAAGCAAGATTTCGATCATTATGTGCCAAAGACTCATATGATAGTTCAAACGCGAAACTTCTCTGAATGAATCTGTTGCTGTCAAAATAAGTATGTTGGAGCGCAAGTTGGAATTCCTGGTCCCTTAAAATTCTACGTAATCAGATTCCTCACAAATTGCGGCTTTCGTTACAGTCATTTTCTGTCTTTCACCAGTTTAACAAAAGTGAGATCTAAATAATTAACAATTTATTATTCCTTGACTGTAGAACCTGTTCCTGCTTTCTTCCAATGCAAGTAAGAACAGTTTAATTTCACATGGTCAAATTAAAGAATCTTAAGCAAAATCACGATTTACAGAGATACTCTCAGATATAGTAGTAAGTTACGGAATTTAGTGATGCAGGAAATAGTCGTGAATAGAATAGTTTATCTATCAAAGTGAAATAGCCCAAAAAAATACGTGAAGCAACCATAATTAATTTCTTTTCGGTACAGTATGTGAGCACTACAACCCGCCATCAGTGTTTAGATTCCTTGATAAGCAGAATCTTTCAAACTGAAGATTATTTATTTGTTCAATCTTTTTGCCTCGGAGAAGCATACTTGACACGGAATTGCAGATTATTGCATGTTCTGCACAAAAGAAAGAATTGCCTCGGACGCCAGAATGCGGCAGTATGGCTATCTATGCCACCGATCGAGCCACCATACCACTTTTCCGTAACATGTTGGTCCAGAAGTCTTCCATTGTAGATTCGTCTACACACCGTAAGTGCACCACCAGGATACCGAGATAAGAGCATTTTGCACTCAGATACGAAATTATTTCATGTTCCACGCTCTCTCCAGGCGTAGACCACTTAGGAGTCTCGGCATTGCTCAGATTCGTCGAAGAACGTACAAGCAGGGACTTCGAACACGACGGTAGCGTATTGTTCGTAGCATAGACCCCCATTGGCCTTCTTATATAAAAGCTGCGTTTGTCAAGACAACAGCTGACGTTTCAGACCTGCGTTGTAGGTACTGTTGCTGTTCGCAAATATCAGTGGGGCTGAGGTGCACTCTACAGGCTGTTTCTACCTACTGTAGGTAAGAGGTTTCCAACTTCTCATGCTGTTCTTGGTTGCGGACGACCCTATCCACATACTCTTGGAATAGTTCCTGTGCAGTGATCGTAAAATTATCAGCGCCCTCTGCTGGTATTTGCTCGTCTACGCAATTGCTTACCGTCTCTTCTATTCTGCCAAGGGCTCGCCATGCCCCAGATCAATCAGTACAAGACTTCTACTCGTAAGCAAACGAAGACTAACAACAAACACTGTTGAATCCTGGAGCTACAACAGTACCCAGTTAACATGCTAGTGAGAAGCGTCTCTTTACTGTGTGATGATACTGAGCGATTGTACTCGAAACTGTCCAGACAAGACATCTTTAAGACTGCTATGCTGTATCGTATAAGGCTCCGTTTGAGCCCGTATATTTAATGTTGCACACAGCTTTTGTCATAACACGTGAAATGTAGGCGAATTTTGTTAAATATGCTGTGTATACAAAACGGGATGAGACTGTAATGACAGGCCATTAAACGAACAAATGCTGTACGCTAAGACACCCATTTTACGATAAATTGGTCGTTATACAGTAGATATTTATAAACTCATAAGTCATGTGACTCTTTAGTCTGCATTTTACATTTTTATTACTCGCAATCGAGTAGTTTTCGTGGTTCGAAATAAGTGTGTGTTGAGCGACTATGACCGATACAGGTTTGTTTCCAGTGGTAAACAATTTGCAAGAATTTAAATCTAGCACAGTACTTAACTGTATTTCTGATAGGCACGCAACTTTTTACAATTTTCGTTTGGTCCTTGTGTGCAGTGTGCTCGCGGTCTTGGATCTCGTATGGCATTACATTCCAGCAGCATCGTGCTTTTTAGTGACAGTCGTATTAGAATAGCTTTGCGGATATTAGCATAGCTAAGGATCGTTACGTCCATATTTGTGCAGCAAGGGCTGTTTGTCACAGAGTGATGACATTGGTGTGTGCTAGCGGCAGAGATAGCGTTGCTCGTGAAAGCTGGGGAGATAAGTTGGAATAGCCTGGAGCTCGCGGCGACTGCATAGCAGAGTGAAAGTCTCCCCAGGTACTCTGCCCAGCACAGGACCATCGACCGGTTAATAACGGGGACTCTTTCCAAAGGAGAGTCGTAGTAGGGCATGGTGCCATTAAAAATACCACCAGGTACGCCTTAGTCACTCTGGAACAAAGCTACTGTTCTTGGCGTAAGCGCCAGCTTACATGTATCACACCACTGCTAGATAGCCTATAAATCTATGCAAGTGGTCAGTCTTGTTGTTGAGGTTGCGGAACACAGCCTTAGGATGAATGCATGGCGGTGTCGAAAATTTTGCTGTTCGTGCTGGGAGTTAATTTTGGGCGGCCCCGATTAGAGAGTCGTATTAACGGCAGAGATAATGTCACCTTCTGTGCATTTGGGTAATGTAATTCCAGGCAGTCCTTTGTGCTGGGAGATTGTCCTTACTTGGACGTACGGCACTCTGACAAGAGAAGTCTATCGGCCCGAACAGAAATACAGTGTTCCAATTCTATTCAGAAGCTTTATGTATCACTGTGATTAGGATGGTGAAAGCATTCAATTGTGTTGTTCTTAGTTTGCCGACTATCGGACTCAGAAAATGTACGTAAGGTATCTCAACAAAATGCATGAAACAATATGCAGAATCACAATAGTAGAATCACATTTTGTGATGTGCGGGGGTATTATACCCCACGCCACTTGCCAGAAACATAGAAGCATAGTTTGATAAACAGGAGCAGACAGCTGGTCATGCGTAACAGAATAAATTTTCGTTGTGAAAATTATATTTTCTAATTTAGTGTCGAAGTCGCTGCACATAGACTTCTTATTTATTTTATATTGCCTGAATTACAGGTCCAAAGGGTGTACGCATTTTGTTGTTTCTGGTGGAAAATGGTTCAAATGGCTCTGAGCACTATGGGACTTAACAGCTGTGGTCATCAGTCCCCTAGAACTTAGAACTACTTATACCTAACTAACCTAAGGACATCACACACATCCATGCCCGAGGCAGGATTCGAACCTGCGACCGTAGCAGTCGCGCGGTTCCGGACTGCGCGCCTAGAACCGCGAGACCACCGCGGCCGGCTGTGTTTCTGTTGGAATGGTCACGCATTCAATGTCTTTACCTGCAAAAGAAAGAATCATTTACTATTGTTGTCCTTATGCCCACTCACTCACCAAGTAACATGTACTTCTGGTCATGAACAACGTTCACGAAAAAGGATTTTAAATGGTCTTTCCACATTTTCCCATTCGTGCTCGCCTCCCGATGTATGTTTGATGGAAGATTTTCAACAGCCCTTTTTGACTTTAGGGCCCCAATGCTTTTTCCTGAAGACAATTTTTTTAATAGTGTCTCATCAGAAGAGAGTTCACAATTCAATTCACTTCCATCATTGTTGCAAACGCACTGTGGCTGTAGCTGGAAAGTTGCAGTTGTCCGGTTTACTACTTCGACAAAACATACCCTACCTAAAAAAGTACTAGCGAATATCTTGGTCTTCCTGGATTTCTTTCTTTTTGAAAGTTCATTGTCGCCAGAACTGTTAACTTCCCTCTGAGGAATACTGTTTCCGCCACTGCCACCAACACTACAATCTTGAACAGTATTAATCTAGTTATCGTCTAAAAAGTCGTTTTTTTTTCACTCTCCTGTCCATTGTAACTTAAGGTGAGCAGTCAAACGAATGTTCATGTTTCTGAATAATTAGACCCACTAAAAACATTGTGAAAGTGTCATCATCCTGCCCTAAACCTTCGTCTGTTGGATGACGGCTTCTTAACTTGGGTGTCACAGTATTTAAAACGTTCCAAACATCAATGGTTTCGTTCATTTCTTCTTTATATGTATGATAGTACTGGCACACATGTACTTAACACGTAAACTACTTGCTGAGGTAGGTGGCTGGATGGCTGGCTGGCATGTCCTCCAAGACGGCAAGCGCTGTTGTGTACAAACCAGGAGCAACACAATAACGCACTATCGCCATCGCAAGTTAGAAATGTGAGACGGGTCTGTGTACAAATGTTAAAATACTAATTCCTGTTACAGCCGAGAGACATCCCTTGAGATATAAGTGTTCGCTCATTGCGGATTTGCCATTTCTGTCGGATGTCCATCTTGTTGCTGCGCCGTCATATTAAGCTAGCGAGCGAAGTCAATAAACCTTCTAAACTGTTGTGTAATATAATCATGCTTAAATGTTAGTATATTGTGAACCTCAAACGAAGACAAATGGTTCAAATGGCTCTGAGCACTATGAGACTTTACTGAGGTCGTTAGTCCCCTAGAACTTAGAACTACTTAAACCTAACTAACCTAAGGACATCACACACATCCATGCCCGAGGCAGGATTCGAACCTGCGACCGTAGCGGTCTCGCGGTTCCAGACTGTAGCGCCTAGAACCGCACGGCCAATCCAACCAGCTCAAACGAAGACGAGAAAGGCCATCGTTCGCCTGGAAAAGCGTGGCAAATGTTCTAGAAATTATACCCCGGTGACCAGTGAACCAAAACTATGATCGTTTAATACCCTCGTAATAAGATTTCCGACACCCAAACGCTTTCTGCTAAACAGCTTGTGGGACGTCCTCCATGGTATCACGGTAGTATTGCTGGACTCTTAAAACGAATGTCGCGTGTTTCAGTCCCGCGTTTTGACATGAATGTAGGTTTTTGAAATGTGTCGTTGTCACGAGTGGCCACTACAGATATGATTAAAGGATTGTTTACATATTTTTTTGCGCGTACCATAGAAACAGAAATAAAGTGAGAGATACTGCTGCAGCAGCATACAGTTAAAGCCGCCCTCTTTGGTAGATGGTTGACAGCTGACTTCGTCGTATCGTGTGCCTTGTAGCGGTGTGTGCGGTAAACTGAGGCTTGTTTTCCGTTGCGCGGCTCGAGCTGAAAGTAACAGTGTCCCCCACAAGTAGGTCAATAGGCGAGGTGAAAGTCTGACTCATTCAGTGAACACGCTCATCACCTTTAACACGTATTGACCAAGTCTCTGTGCTTTTAGGCTACATTATGTCTCAATTCCGCTGCCTGTTTTTCGGGGTCAGTTTCCTGTGTGCTGCCGACGTTCTCTCTATGCGAGAGCATCCCCTCCTATGCAATGTGCGCGGTTCGCTGTGTGTTTAGTGTCTTCTCAATATATTGTTTGTACAGCAGCGAAGTTACGCGCTTTGTCCTCTTCAGTCTCTCTGCCTCACTATTAAATCAAGTAAATAAAACTTAAATTTCTGTACGATCAAGTAATCGCATATATATCACTGCGCGAGATTATTTTATCTCGATATACGTATTCATTTTTCCATACAAATGCTTCACTTAAGATAAAAATCAGAAACGAAAAGTGGAAAATTAGTGCCGGAGGCGGTGGTAAAGGAATGTTGGGAATGGTAATCATTTAAACTACGACGCCACTAAATGAGATGGACAAGCTTATGTCCAGTATGTAGTGGCAGATTATATGCAATGACGTTCTAAGATATTTGAGTTATTACATTAAAAATTAAAGCGCTTAATACTTCCCACGTAAAGAGTTTAGTATACACTGCCCGCACGCTTTCTTTCGTCCGAAACGAAGGATGAAGGGGGCGAGCTACGGGGGAGGGGTGGCAAGTTCTCGGAAATAAGCTTAACTTCCCCACCTGACAAATCTCTTGGTTGGCACTGAGTCGAATGCGGCTTTAAATTGCCGCTTCTCAGACTCGTGAAACGACTTGAGTTACTTTGTAAAGTGGCAGTGCGCATATATAATAGGCCGTCGCCTTGTTCTAAGTGGTTAGTGTATATGGCTACAAGTGCAGAGGTTCACCTTAACACCGAAGGCCACATTAGCATCACTACAATGAGCAATCTACTGAAGTGAAAAATACTTATTTAAATAAAAATAAATTTTTGATATACCTTCCACGTTTTGAAATTGAACTAATAGGTATAAAATAATTTCTTATGGCTCCATGCAGATAATCCTGAAAATATGTGGTGGTGAATTTTAATAACCATGAAAATATATGAAAGATGTCAAATGAAAAGCGTGGGCCGCAATCAATACATAACAGTAAGGAGGTGGACTATTCGTGCATTATGTATTGCATGCGGCTCGTGTTTTTCGTTTTAAATCTTGAAAGTATTTTCGTAGCTATTGACAATTCTCAATCACAGGTTTTAAAGACTATCTGTAATGGAGCTAGGAAGCTGTAAGAGACTAGGAAGCTGTAAGAGACTAGGAAGCTGTAAGAGACTAGGAAGCTGTAAGAGACTAGGAAGCTGTAAGAGACTAGGAAGCTGTAAGAGACTAGGAAGCTGTAAGAGACTAGGAAGCTGTAAGAGACTAGGAAGCTGTAAGAGACTAGGAAGCTGTAAGAGACTAGGAAGCTGTAAGAGACTAGGAAGCTGTAAGAGACTAGGAAGCTGTAAGAGACTAGGAAGCTGTAAGAGACTAGGAAGCTGTAAGAGACTAGGAAGCTGTAAGAGACTAGGAAGCTGTAAGAGACTAGGAAGCTGTAAGAGACTAGGAAAAAAATTTGTACTTCGTAGTTAGATTTAAAAAGTGGTATATTAAATATTTACAAAAAAGATGTAATTGTTTTCTGCGTTTGTCTTGTTTGTTGAAATTTTTCAAACATTTTGATCACATTACGAAAGGGACATGGGGTAAATTTCAGATTTATTTCACTTTCTCTTCACCTCAGTGAAAGAATATATTGATTCCTTCTATGTGTATCCTATGAAAAGGCCGTGGAGGTAAAAATAAGAAACTTTAAGCCCACAAGACTTACCAGTAACCTTTCTACCCATATGCGACTGGAATGGGGAAAAGGGGATATGGTGGTGGTACACAATGTACCCTCCGCCGCTCACCAGACAAGAAAGCGAGTTAATGTTGCATTGTCATCCAGTTCTGAGCAATGTTGAAAGTTTTAGTATCTAACTCCTCAGGAAGTTAGTTGAAAATCAGTTGTAAAATTTGTGACAAACAAACGGGTAAGAAAGCTATATGATACCATAATGTTAATAAATGCTTGCACCAGGTTGTGAAGAACACCAGACTGATTTTGTGCGAGACAATACAATAAGACAAAAATATCACTCTTCTCCAAATTTAAAATGGTGGCTTTGGATCACTGCTACATAGTACAGTATCGTTTAACTGCAAATGCTGTGGATTTCTGATGAAAACTTCAGGTTTGCTCAAATGTACAGACTTTAGTAGAGGACTAAAGAACCAAAATGCAAAGAAAGTGCAGGATGTAGTGACACTGATAAAGGGTTTCTGCCTTGAAGAAGAAAATGAATAAAATATCACCCTACAGATGAATGGTGCTAAACTCAGTCTTTGTGACAAGAAAAAAGTTTGGTCTCAATTTGCAAACAGGCCGAGGGGTAGTGTTTATCTCAAATGCCTGCTCCATTGGTGAGGGGCATTTAATGCCCAAAGGATTGTTTGATTAATTTGACAAAATGTAGCACAAGAAAATACTACAAAAGTCTAATGTCTAAACTCTCTTATTTTTATTTTTTACTTCACAGGCATGTTCCCAAGGCAAAGGCAACTACCATGGCAGAGACACCAGAACTCAAGAGAATAGCAGAAAATACAAAAATTCAAAGTAATGTAAGTAAGCCATAATTGACTGATACATGGTCTACTAGTAGTGAATTAAGTTAATGATTGGAGTTTCAGTAGAAAATAACATTGCATTTGTGTTCATGGCATTTACTCAGTCAGTTATTAGTTGATGTTCAACTGAAAATGGGATGTAAGTGAAAGAGTATCACAGTATGTGGTGATTGCATCAGAATGAGTGATGACTACTTCCCCCAAAAATTTAGGAAAATGGTTTAAAATTTGGCATATTCCAGTTTCCAGAATTCTCAGCTGTCTAAGAATAATTTAGCATTGAAATAGGAAGAAATTATAAAAAGCAATGTTTCTCAAAAGATATTGTAACATTACTTATCCACATGGATAGCCCTGCATCCTGACGGTATGCAGAGAACATTTAAACCAGTTAAATGCGCCTGCTATCACTTAAATATCTGACACAGTTCTAGAGTCCATAGGTCACCTCCACCATTTACACATTCTTATAGTCAAAATCTGCAGACCTGATTTTAGTCATAGTGCTAAGTAAAATACTGATGATTAGAAGTGGAAAGGCTTATTACCTAGTAGCTCAGACTTGTAGGGATGGCACAGTTTGCTTTCACTGGCATTAGATTTTGGAATAAATATTCACCACCCACATTTCAGTGCTTGGTAATTGGACCTAAGCTTGGCTTCAATTCACCTCCCCAATTTATTCTTGCTGGTATTGTTGTCTTTATTCCCTTTTGCTCAAGAATTTCATGCGTTCATATCAACATCGGTTAAGTTTTATGCACCGCATTAAAATTGGTAGTTAACGATTTTCAGTGGAAAGTATTAATTTAAATTCCATACACAAGTTTTAGGCGTTTTTTAGTGTATTTCGTTTGCAAAAAGGAAATGTAAATTATTGTTATCTGTCATTTTGTATGGCAAAGGATTGAAAATTGCTCCTAAACCCTAGTATGTGATGCCAACACTACTGGAAAATATTTATGATTGTAAACTGTTATGGAAGAGTCCCAAAACAGACCATAAACACAACCAGTAATTGTCGTTTTAATATTTTATGTTAAAGCCACTGTGTGTGTCACTGTGTTTATAGAAGTCCAGAAATAAATATGAAAATATAATCTTTGACAATATTTTATGTTCAAAAGTACAGTAAAGGACAGGACACTCCTAGAGAAAATGAAGTTTGAATTTCAGAATAGTAGCAGTGGACAGCATTACATTTGAAAGCACAACCAATTCTGTTTTACATTGCCTTGCTCTACTGTTTCCAGAATAGACTAAATATTGTAAGCAATAGAATATTCATGTTCGCAGGTGATGTACCATGCGGAGTTCGAAAAAGCAAAAGGAAAATTCACTCCAGTGGCTGACGATCCTGAAATACTACGTATTAAACAAAATTCAAAGATTATAAGGTATGGTGAGAAGTTAATGATTCAATATGTATAAATATTATTGTTACAATATGGAATTGAGTCATAATACTTCGATTATGACTATTGTCTCCACTTGTGTAGTTGTATAATTCCACCTGAAATTGTGAATTAATAAAATGATTTTCTACAGTTTTTTTAATATTATTTAAAGATATCTTCAGTTTTTGAACATTGTAAATTTCAAGCAAGTGCTCTGTATTTTAGGAGATACTAATCAGAACATTTCCCTTTATTTTCAGAATAATATTATTTCCGTTGGTGTAAGACTTGAGAATCTTTCTTTCAGTGTGTTAGTACTGTTGCTTAATGCACTACTATTGGTATTCAGAGATGCTGTATGCTTTAACAACTATGTCACTTGTAGCTGTTCACCAATGTGTTCTAAAACTGAATAGTAGCATCAAGTTACTTGTGACAAACCATTTAAGTCAGTGATGGGGTCTTACCTTTACTTTTATTTGCTCCACTAGAATTTACGCTAAAAATAATAGTAGGGTATTAACAATTATTAATTTAACAAGTGATTAATGAAGTGATCCTGCAGCTCACTTTATTATTTCATCGATGAGTAACTGAACTGTACTGGAGATTCAGTGGACACCACCTAATTTGCACTTTGGCATTTCCGGACACACTACAGATCTCGGTGAGCTGTTGTTGGAAATTTATCGACAACATTAGATACGTGAAGCATATTTTTTCTGGATTTCAGTTCATATAGTTGCAGATATGACTTAAAACAGTAGATACATGTGTGATTTGGTTGCATTAACAGGCAGGCAGCAAATTTTTTTTCCAGTACTTGCGGTTTTAAAGACTTGGGAACACTCTACATGTTTCATTTATTAAGAGCCAAACTTAACCACAGGGCTTCCACCTTCTACAGTAGATAAAATTTTCACACAGGTTTTGGACACTCTATTACTTCAGATTAATTTCTACAGTCATGTTCATAAATTAAGGATAATTGCAGACTGTGGTGTCACGCAACGTGGCACTACACAAAACTGGCGCTAATAGCATAGGCACTACACGTGACACAGATCTGTAAGTCCATGGTATTGGTGATAAGTTGAGAAAACCGCCTCGAAACACGTGCTACAAAACGCCACTGTTTCCTGCGCATGTACCCAGACATCAATGTGGGATATGATCACCATGCACACATACATGAGCCACACAATGAGTTGGCATACTCTGGATTAGGTGGTCGAGCAGCTGCTGGGGTATAGCATCCCATTCTTGCACCAGTGCCTATTGGAGCTCCTGAAGTGTCTTAGGGGTTTGAAGACATGCAGCGATGCGTCGACAGAGCATACCAGACGTGCTCGATGGGGTTTAGGTCTGGAGTACTGGCAGGCCACACCATTCGTCTGATATCTTCAGTTTCAAGGTACTTCTCCACGATGGCAGCTCGGTATGGCCTTGCGTTGCCTTCCATCAGGAGGAAGGTGGGACCCATTGCACTCCGGAAAAGGCGGACATACTAGTGCAAAATGACATCCCTATACACCTGACCTGTCACATTTGCTCTGTTAGACATGGCAGGGGTGTACGTGTACCTATCATAATCCCAATCCACACCATCAAACCATGACCTCCATACAGGTTCCTTCCAAGGACATTAAGGGGGTTGGTATCTGGTTCACACCAGATGAAAACCCGGCGAAAATCACTGTTCAGACTATACCCGGACTCGTCCGTGAACATAACCTGCGACCACTGTTTCAATGACCATGTACTGTGGTCTTGACACCAGACTTTACTGGCTCTCCCGTGACCAGGGGTCAGTGGAATGCACCTTGCAGGTCTCTGGGCGAATGAACCATGTCTGTTCAGTCGTCTGTAGACTGTGTGCCTGGAGACAACTGTTCCAGTGGCTGTGGTAAGGTCCCGAGCAAGGCTACTTGTAGTACTCCGTGGCCGTCTGCGGGCACTGATGGTGAGATAGTTGTACACTGTTGACGTCCTGAACTGTAGTGCCTGGACACGTTTCCTGTCTGCTGGAATCGTTGTCACAATCTTGAGATCACACTTTGTGGCACACGGAGGGCCCGTGCTATGACCTGCTGTGTTTGACCAGTCTCCAGTTGCCCTAGTATTCTACTGTAAAGTAATGCTCAAATCGCCCTCCTATATCACATAAAAAAGACTATTAGTTTCCCTGTTCGATTGCGGAATCGCAGGATTTTGTAGTATCAGTTTCTTGTGCTAAAGACAGACTGCCATGAACACTTTAATCAATTCCCACTGAGCTACTGTTCATTACACTGAATTGCTGATGCCAGGTCATCAGCATCAATGAAGCTTATGGTGTAAGGTTGTTTTTTCTGATCTTCTTCCTTTCCATTCACTACCCTTGGGGATCCCATTCCTTTGATCTTTCATCTGCCTTGTACTCTACAAAAATAAGTGGTTCTAAAGGAGAGTGTAAAAAAAACTACTTGTTTGACTGTGTCCGCACAAACACTCTGTAAGGATTTCTCAAACATTGACTAAACTAACTTGTTTGAGGTCTTGAACTTAAGTTCAACATCCCTCTCTTTGAAAGACATGTACTTCAGCCACAGTTGGGTAATATTTACATTCACAGACATGGCCACTTTTTATGCTCCCACACCTGTGCAATTGTCAGTCATGTTTATGGTCTGATTGTTACTGAACACTTCTCCAGATGTCTGCTGGCCATTCGTAGATCAAATGATACATTAATTCAGTTATATAACATTTTAAAGCTTAAACATTTTGATATGATGAAATACTGTGTTGAGAGCCATACTAAAGTTGATTAAATGAATGTGGTAGCTATTGGACTCTTGTCAAATATAAGCCAGCTATAATTCTTGTTTCCTCAACAGATGATGTATGATGCTGTAGACTCATTTTACACCCATGAGAAGGATCTGAGAGATTAGTGTATTGTGTATGAACATCTTTTCACTTGTATCCATTGACAGTTATCTTCCTTAAGTTCCTTAGTTGAAATAGTTTTTTCCAATTGGGAAGCAGTCGTAGGTGGCACATTTTAGATCCCATGTTTAGTAGACTTCTCTGCTTCGAACAATAGTTCTTGTCGTATCCCCGAATATTGACCATTCTTCCCGGGGCCGCCTGTGTATAGCACCTTTCACTAGTGTACGCTTCCTCAATCATCCTCTGGCCAGTTAATAAGGAATCTTAAAAAACCACTACATACGGCATCAATGTTGTTGTTTTTGCGATTGAAGTGTACTAAGATAAAACTATGCCAGGTGTTTAGTGTCTTCAAAGGTCTTTGAAAGACTCCTATCCAGTCAACTGTAAAAAAAACTGATCTTGATGTACACACAATTGAGAATTGTTGTTGCTTTCTGGTATATGCAACGAGACGTCAATAATGTTAGTTACAACAAGTGTTTAATCTTTAAAACAGTTAATGTGATATTGTTTTTGGTGTGTACATGAAGTGGTCAGTTACTTATTACACTGGCTAAAACCTATAACATTGTTTTGTACCTGACCACGATCTTATTGCACGTGGCCTTACGTGGATGCTGTGAGAAACACACAGTTAATTTCAGTAAACAAGTACAGTGGTGACTAAGGAAAATGCATCACATTATGAATGATTTCAAGGCAGGTGTGCATATACTATAGAGGTTCAGCCTGTCCAAATGATATATCATGACAAAAACAATAAGGCAACCAAAGTGCCCTCACTCAGAGGTGCAATGATATTGTGGTCAACTAATAGTAGCTACATCCTCAAATAATAGTACATTCCTTCTGTGTAAATGCTTTACCTAATAGACAGGTTGGGTGGTGATGTAGTCTGTTAGCAAGAACAATACTGTAGCAACAATACTCTCCCACATTTTCCTGATTATATGTTAAAAATTACTGACTATGATGTGATGTATGCCATTGTCATTACAAGTAGGAAATTCACTGTGGCTGAAGCTGCACAACTAGTGACAGTGTATATTCACAGGAGGACACACAAACAAAATAGGCTGTAGTTAGCATGTACGTGCAGTATTCTCATCCTACTTGAGCTTACGTAAATACATGCTGGGTGGTAGCTATCTATGGGTAAGGTGCATCTCCCCTAGTGGCAACAGATAAGAATGCAAAATCGTCTCTGTGGCACAGTGGGCAAACTGACAAATGAGGTGAGATACGAAAACATGAAATACAGGAATTGTATTAAATCTAGAGGGCCAGCAGAGTTCATTTGAGGGTCATGCAGGTGTTACTGCTATGATAGATGCCACTTGAGCAAGTGGATGGTAGCAACTAAGATAAATAGTTGACAAGTGCTTCCATAACTGACATCCAGTGACCATAATGCAGTTGTCATCAGAGTGGAAAATGACAACGATAGAGGGAGACAGAGAAAGGCATGATTGGGTTTGATATCGGAAAAACATTGGGTTGGCTAAATCCTCTGTTGTGCAGCATTTCCAATAGAATTGCTTCAGGAACATGTAGACTTGGGTGTGCAGCTACTAAACTCTTGAAAGGAGCACAGGACATTCGTAACCCAAAAGGAAGATAGTCAAGCTAAATCTCCATGAAGTCCAGAACTGTGCATGCTGAGGCAAAAGGTAAGATAAAGAAAAGTAATATGTCAACACATTTTAGACCGATTAGAGCACACTGTGAAGCTCCACTACTACAGGACAGTAAAGATGTTCTACAAAACATAGCTTCAGGAAACTAAAAGAATACAATGGGAGCAACGAATAACACAAACAAAACTAGGTCCAACTAAGAATGCTTTTAATCTGCCATCTGAAGATGGATTTGTAAAGGAAAATCTGAAACCGGTCATGGTCTGAAGATGATAAACCTTTTTAAACCATACATAAACAATGGGAGACGTCTCTTCAAAGGCAACTGCAATATGACTACAGGGAAAACCATAAAATTTAACTGAAAAGGTTAAAGGGACCTGCTGTTATGTTCACAATTAGTAGATAGGATGGGTCAGTGACAACTGGGTGGAGGTTGTGGTGATGATAGGTCCTTCGATATCCACTTATTCATGAGTGCATATATTGCAAGTTGGTTGGATTGCAGCTGTTTGGAAAACAGCCAGGTAAGTAGTGATTGTAAGGACAAAGTGTAAAGATGCAATATCACCAAAAAGCTGTTGACCTACTTATGAAGTTAAAAATCTTACACAAGGTTCAGAAGGCTTCTTTGAGTGATTTTAGGCAGGTAGGGAGCTCTTAGGTCTGAACCAATGCTAATGATGTTGTTGTTGTTGTTGTGGTCTTCAGTCCTGAGACTGGTTTGATGCAGCTCTCCATGCTACTCTATCCTGTGCAAGCTTCATCTCCCAGTACCTACTGCAACCTACATCCTTCTGAATCTGCTTAGTGTATTCATCTCTTGGTCTCCCTCTACGATTTTTACCCTCCACACTGCCTTCCAATGCTAAATTTGTGATCCCTTGATGCCTCAAAACATGTCCTACCAACCGATCCCTTCTTCAAGTCAAGTTGTGCCACAAACTTCTCTTCTCCCCAATCCTATTCAATACCTCCTCATTAGTTACGTGATCTACCCATCTAATCTTCAGCATTCTTCTGTAGCACCACATTTCGAAAGCTTCTATTCTCTTCTTGTCCAAACTAGTTATCGTCCATGTTTCACTTCCATACATGGCTACACTCCATACAAATACTTTCAGAAACGACTTCCTGACACACAAATCTATACTCGATGTTAACAAATTTCTCTTCTTCAGAAACAGTTTCCTTGCCATTGCCAGTCTGCATTTTATATCCCCTCTACTTCGACCATCATCAGTTATTTTGTTCCCCAAATAGCAAAACTCCTTTACTACTTTAAGTGTCTCATTTCCTAATCTAATTCCCTCAGCATTACCCAACTTAATTCGACTACATTTCCATTATTCTCGTTTTGCTTTTGCTGATGTTCACCTTATCTCCTCCTTTTAAGACACTGTCCATTCCATTCAGCTGCTCTTCCAGGTCCTTTGCTGTCTCTGACAGAATTACAATGTCATCGGCGAACCACAAAGTTTTTATTTCTTCTTCATGGATTTTAATACCTACTCCGAATTTTTCTTTTGTTTCCTTTACTGCTTGCTCAATATACAGATTGAATAACATCGGGGAGAGGCTACAACCCTGTCTCACTCCTTTCCCAACCACTGCTTCCCTTTCATGCCCCTCGACTCTTATAACTGCCATCTGGTTTCTGTACAAATTGTAAATAGCGTTTCGCTCCCTGTATTTTACCCCTGCCACCTTCAGAATTTGAAAGAGAGTATTCCAGTCAACATTGTCAAAAGCTTTCTCTAAGTCTACAAATGTTACGAACGTAGTTTGCCTTTCCTTAATCTTTCTTCTAAGATAAGTCGTAAGGTTAGTATTGCCTCAAATGTTCCAACATTTCTACGGAATCAAAACTAATCTTCCCCGAGGTCCGCTTCTACCAGTTTTTCCATTCGTCTGTAAAGAATTCGCGTTAGTATTTTGCAGCTGTGACTTATTTAACTGATAGTTCGGTAATTTTCATATCTGTCAACACCTGCTTTCCTTTGGATTGGAATTATTATATTCTTCTTGAAGTCTGAGGGTATTTCGCCTGTCTCATACATCTTGCTCACCAAATGGTAGAGTTTTGTCAGGACTGGCTCTCCCAAGGCCATCAGTAGTTCTAATGGAATGTTGTCTACTCCCGGGGCCTTGTTTCGACTCAGGTCTTTCAGTGCTCTGTCAAACTCTTCACACAGTATCTTATCTCCCATTTCGTCTTCATCTACATCCTCTTCCATTTCCATAATATTGTCCTCAAGTACATCGCCCTTGTATAAACCCTCTATATACTCCTTCCACCTTTCTGCCTTCCCTTCTTTCCTTAGAACTGGGTTGCCATCTGAGCTCTTGATATTCATGCAAGTGGTTCTCTTTTCTCCAAAGGTCTATTTAATTTTCCTGTAGGCAGTATCTATCTTACCCCTAGTGAGACAAGCCTCTACATCCTTACATTTGTCCTCTAGCCATCCCTGCTTAGCCATTTTGCACTTCCTGTCGATCTCATTTTTGAGACGTTTGTATTCCTTTTTGCCTGCTACATTTACTGCATTTTTATATTTTCTCCTTTCATCAATTAAATTCAATATTTCTTCTGTTAGCCAAGGATTTCTATTAGCCCTCGTCTTTTTACCTACTTGATCGTCTGCTGCCTTCACTACTTCATCCCTCAGAGGTACCCATTCTTCTTCTACTGTATTTCTCTCCCCCATTCCTGTCAATTGTTCCCATATGCTCTCCCTG